>NW_026020361.1:0-916 GCF_900185275.1 Solanum verrucosum
TAGGGTGTGGGTTTAGGATTCAGGATTGAAAGTTTAACGTTTAGGAATTATATTTTAGGGTTTAGGGTTTAGCATATAGGGTTTAGGGTTAAGGTTTCGATTTGAGGGTTTAGGGTTTTGAGTTGTATGTTTAGTTTTTAGGGGTTTGTGTTTAGGGTTTAGGATTTAACATTTAGGTTTTAGGATATAGGTTTAGGGTTTAGGGTTGGAATTTAGGGTTTAGGGTTAGGGTTTACTGTTAGGTTTAGATTTAGAGTTTAGTAATTAGGGTTTATAATTTAGTATTTAGTTTCGGGATATAGTTTAGCATTTAGTGTTTAGGGTTTAGGGTTTACAGTTTAGGGTTTAGGATTTGTAGTTTAGGATTTAGGGTTTTGTATTTCAAATATAGTGTTTAGGTTAGGTTTAAGGGTTTAGTCTGTAGGTTTTTGGGTTTAGGGTGTATTCTTTAGGGTTTTGGTTAAGGGGTTTATGGTTTACGGTTTAGGGTTTGGGGTTTAGAGTTTATAGTTAAGGGTATAGGGTGTAGGGTTTTGAATTCCAAGTTTAGGTTTTAGGTTATATCGTTACGGGTTTAAGGTTTAGGGTTCCAAGTATAAGGTTTAGGGTTTGGGGTTTAGTGTTGAGGGTTTAATGTCTTGGGTTTTAGATTTAGGTTTAAGGGTTTTAGGTTTTAGGATTTATAGTTTAGGATTTAGCGTTTATGGTTTAGGGTTTCAGTTTATAGTTAAGGATTAATTCTTTAGGTTTAGGGTTAGGGTTAAGGGTTTAAGGTTTAGGGTTTTGGGTTTCGGGTGAAAGGTTTAAGGTTTAGGGTCTTATGTTTAGGGTTTAGGGTTTAGGGTTTTGGTTTAGGGTTTAGGATTCATGGTTTAGGGTTAGGGTTTAGGGTTTAGGGTTTGAGGTCTAGGGTTTT
>NW_026020362.1:0-5666 GCF_900185275.1 Solanum verrucosum
AAAGTGGGTGGAAGCAGTTGCGCTCTCCAACAATGAAGGTAAAAGTGTCACCGCATTCTTGAAAAAGAATATCTTCTCCAGTTTTGGTACACCGGGCTATTATTAGCGATGGAGGTTCTCACTTTTGTAATAACTTGTTCAAGACACTACTTAAGAAATATGGTGTCTGTCACAATGTAGTCACTCCTTACCATCCACAGACTAGCAGTCAAGTTGAAGTATCCAACAGAAAGATCAACAGGTATTGGCGAAAACTATGAATGCTACCCCATAGGTATGTCTCCTTACCAACTTGTATATGGCAAATCTTGTCATTTACCAGTAGAGCTAGAGCATAAGGCGATGTGGGCAATGAAGAAGTTAAATTTGGATTGGGGCGCCGCATCTAATCAAAGATGAATGACTTGAATATGCTTGATGAGTTTTGCCTAAAAGCTTATGAAAGTTCAGCCTTGTACAAAGAGAAGATGAAGAGGTATCATGATCAAAAATTAAAAACGAGAATTTGTGGTTGGTGATCTTGTGCTTCTATTCAACTCTAGGTTGCGCCTGTTTCCAGGCAAACTCAAGTCCAAATGGACCGGGCCATTTTTGCTCACAAAAGTGCTCCCTCATGGAGCGGTTGATTGAAAATAGGGATGGAACAAGGTTCATGGTAAACGGGCAAAGGATAAGATCTATCTGGAAAATGCTGAAACTGTGCAAGAAGTGATTGAGGCTACAATCTTGATGAAGTTGAGTAATCAAGACACTTGCGTCATGCCGCGACGTTTAAAGCGATGCTTGGGAGGCAACCCAAGATGTACAATCTAGCCAACGACAGGGTTCTGTTTTTCATTTAGTAATTTTTCTTTGTTTAATTGCTTCTTTGTATCAATTTAGGTAGGTTTCTTAGTGTGTTAGTTCTTAGTGTTGGCTAGAATTAGTATAGGGTCCGTGTCTAAAAAGTGTCCAGAAAATGTAAAAAGAATAGCCTAATGTTTGCTACATATGCAGGTACACCATGAAAATTCTTCAGAAAATGGTCTGGTGCAGAGGTCTACGGACCCCATCGACGGTCCGTCGATTCATCAACGGACCGTAAATGGTGTCCGTAGATCCCAGGTAAGCCTCTAAATTTTTCTAAGTGTAAGAGTGATCTACGGTCATGATCTACGGACCGTAGATCGACTCACGGACGTAGACGGGGTCTCGTGAGTCCAACCCTAAGGCTGTCTGACCCGACCCGACCCCCTATTTAAAAACCCCATGTTTTTAAACCATTCCACTTCCCTCCATTACTCCCAAAACGTTTCCACCATCCCATAACCTCCCTAAATCACTCCATAACTCCCCCATAATATCATCCTTCCATAATTCCCAAATTCCCTTCCATTTCAAATACAACTCATTCCATATTCCACAAGAAGGGTCCGGTGTTTGGTTAGTAACGAAGAGGTGATTCCTTGGTCTTGCTAAGCTTAGTGTCGTCACGCAATCACCCCCACTCCTCGTTGGTTGTAAGGTAATAGACTTTCCCCTCACTTTGAATTTCGATTCATAGATTGAATATAGAAAGTCGGGAGTTGGGTCTTGACCTTGGGTAATTGTTAGATGAAATTGCATGATAAACTTGAAAATTACAATGCCCTTGGAACGATAGATAGTGATTGTGTAGCCTTATTGTATGTGATTGTAAGTCTATATGTAAGTTTCGACTTAGGGTTCCAAAACTTGTCTAAATTGTTTGGTAAAATGATCAGTCGGAATCTTAAGAATGAAGAACTAGCATAATTGAATGTTGAAATGCATGATGAGACTTCGTTAATGTTGAAAAATAAGGCCAAATATGTATGATCAGAAGTAAAATGGCTGAAACCTGGCACAGATGCATCCACGATACCCCGTCTACGGAACGTAGATCCATCTACGGACCGTAGATGAGGTTCGTCACTGGATGCACATAAAAATTTACCAAGTGTGAAACCACGGACGTGGACTCGTGTAATCTACGACCGTTCTGCACATCCGTGGTTTTCATCTGCACCTATATTGTTGGTTCCTGATCCACGGAAGAGATCCACGGACCGTAGATCAGTCTACGACCGTAGGTCTCCTCCGTGGATGACCACTGTAGCCTCTGTCTGAAATTTTCCTGGACTTTGTCACTGTTCGTTTATAGTTCTAAAAGTTTTTATTGTTTATTTATGGTTAGTATTGGGCACTAATATCGCTTCCGCAGGTACGATGGCACCCAAGAAGCTGGTCACCTACTCAAAACGGGGCAAGTCAAAATTTGTTGCCCCTAGTTTCCGGTTAATCGATGAGGACACAGACACAGACACAGATCCAGCATATGTTCCTCTCAACACTAGGACTTCTCGCACTGCACCTCGAGGCACCAGAGGCACCCCCGGAAGGTGCTTCCGACGTAGTCACTGTCTCCCAGTCTGATGAGGAGCACACACTGATCGGATCACAACTGGGGCTGCTTCCAGTTCAGAGGGGTCTAGTCGGATCGATTTGCCATGCTAGGCTCCGAGTCTGCCCATTCTTCAGGATCCGAGTCTGCCCATGCTGCAGGGTCCAGTGCTAAATCAGCCACAGGGTCGGTGAGAATGACCAAGCAGCCTCATCTGATGAGGCAACTAGCTCGGAGTCCATACCTGCACCACGGAATGATGACCCCACTCCAGTAGCCGGCGAGCAAATAGGTGGTGTGTAGAAGGCCAATGGCAAATTTATCGGGATGCCAAGATGGTAAACGACAAACAGAAGATGGCCCGACTATTACAGAGGAGCGCAGAGTCCTCACGGGGAGCTTGCACGCTGTTCGACATTCACCGGCTGTTCAACCTTCACAAGTGTGACTGGATGGCTCGAGACCCAGGGACGTATAGCGAGGAGATTGTGCGGGAATTTCTATGCTTCCTATGCTGCCACTCTCAGAGGTTCAATTTCCAAGCGGTCAAAGCCCCTAGCTCAAGATCCTCTCACTTCCACTTTGGTTCGAGGTTGTCGGTGGACATATCACCTGCCACGATCAGACGTTTCTCTATGGTCCTACCACGGGTCACTTGGTCTCTCAACACAGCAGAGTTTGATTACAGATGGGACATCGTGCGGAGTGGCGCTTTCCAGAGGAACGCTGAGCAGCGAGAGGCTGTTCTACTATGGTTGGCCAGGTACATTGCTGCAGATGGCGAGCGTGCGAATGGGTTCCGCTCCACGGTTGGGCATCCGAAAGGCCACATTAAATTTTGTGGCCAAGTTCTTCTGGCTGCTGTACGAACAGAGTGTCGCCTACAAAAGCTGACAACCAAGTCACGTGGGACAGAGCGGTCATGGTTGCGGCATTGGTAGCAGGAGTGGAGATTGACTTTGCCGCATGCTGCTGGCAGAGATTCACGAGAGGGCATTCAGGACCTCCACTACTTACCCTTCCCATGTCTAATTTTTCATTTGTGCAGGGACTCTGGAGTGCCGATCTGGCATTGTGACAAGTTAGTCCACCCTACAGGGCATTGGACATCGGCCTCATTCGAGATGAGGCAAATGTGGCAGCACCTCGCAGAGAGCCTCAGGTTGAGGTACCTCCTTGGGTGCCGATCTTGCAGACACAGTGGGGCAGGCACAGGGCGGTGACCTCAGCATCCCAGATCACACCGATATTTCCCGGGCTCCTCATCTCAGGCAGCTAGTATGGCTCCTAGCTCTTCCCGGTCCACACCACAGTTAGGAGCTACTGTTGTCCCATTGGCCAGAGTACAGAAGTTAGAAGCTCAGATGGCCACCCTGCTGCATCACATCCAGCCGTGGATGCAAAAGTCGATAGCCGAGTTCGAGGCTAGAATGGAGCGCAGGATGGAGGGATGATGGACGGAAGGTCCAGGCTGTTAATAAGCGCCTTGATGCCTTTGAATTGCGAGTCCTCGAGCGATCAGCCCCGCCATAGATCTATCTGCTTTGCAGGCTGACTTAGCCAGCCTCCGGACTGACGTTGATGCCATTCTTGCCGCACCTTCAGTTGAGCCTCAGGTTGCACCTACTGCACTGGCTGATGATACAGTGTGGATGCTCTATTCAGTGGGACCGCCGAGGAGGGCTTGCCCCTACACATGCCAAAGGCAAGCGGCACCGTTCTCATCGCACTGAGGAGGAGAAAGCTCACAAGAGACAGCGTAGGCAGGAGAAGGAGGCAAGAGGGCTTCGATTTTAGACGAAGAGTTGCGCCAGCAAAGGGTGCGTGAGAGAGTTGCAGGGGCATCGAGCTCTGCCCCAGTTGTAGAGGTCCAGCCTGTTTTGGGGGACGTTGTGAGCACCACTGATGGTGCGGGAGATTGATAGAGAGCACTACTGAGGGTGCTATGATTGCTGATGTGGGCACTACTGAGGGTGCCCCCACTATTGTTCCAGCGGGCTCCGGGAAACGGACCCCCTGCTTGTTGATGATTCGCCGGCGCTTTGCCCACAGGTTTGCTTCACCCAATCCATTTTCTTTTACTTTTTTGTATGCATTGGGGACAAGTGCATCTATTTTTGTTGGGGTGGGGTAAATGGATTGTGAGTGATAGGGTGAAGTCTGAATAACCCAACTCATGAATCCTCTCTTGGGGTTTTCTTGCCTGTGTTCTTTTCCCCCAAGAGACTGTTTAATTTTGTTGAACCGGCATGTCTTAGGATTGTATGTGTAGAAGCATGATAAAGAAAGAAGCATGATGGTTATGAAAAATGATACCCGTCAGATTTTGGGATGTATGCTAGAAGTTGTAGGCTACGATTAGTTGAATTGTTGGCTCTGAGTATGACATAATAACGAATCAACTCGATGGCATGACTTGAGCTGAAACTTGAACTGAGTAATCTGATAATCTGATATGAAACTATGTGCAAGAGTGGGTGAGAATCGTTGAGTGTTCAAACAGTTTTTGTGCAAAACTAGAACTTGCCCGGTTAGTCCTGCTAAGACAATTCAATCTAGAGGTTAGGAAGTGATCATAGGCCATTGTTCTGAAAAGTCCCACAAATTGCCTAAAAGAAGGATCCAACCAAATAAATAACTGCTCCCTTTGATCCAACTTTGAGCCTAAAAAGTAAACCATTTCTTCCAAACCCGAACTCACCTTCCCATAATCTACTATGTTGGCCCCGGTCCCTCCTTGGACATGTGCACTTCGACTTAGGCCAAAAGCCTAAGTTGAGGGTGGCTAATGTAAAAAGTAACTTCAATCTTGGCCCTGACCGACATCGGGTATTGTGCACCTCAACTAACGGAAAATCCATAAGTTGAGGGTGGCTATGAAAGAGGAAACTGAAAGAAAAATGGGTATGAAAAGAGTGATGTGAAAAAAAAAAAACGTGAGGAAAGGATGTGACTTGTTGAAAGCTAAAAGAAAAAAAAAATAAAAGTAAAAAGAGCTACAAAGTCTAAAGTCACATCCGTGTTGAAGAAAATTAAGGGAAGGTAAAGCGATAGTATAAAATAGGCTAAAAAAGAGGTTAAAAGCCTAGTGTAATGTCAAGGAGGGCAGAAAGTCACTAAGCAGTACCCTGACCTAAGCCTACGTTACAAGCCAATAAAGTCCTATAGTGATTAGTCTAGTTTGGAGAGTTAGCAGTGAAAATAAGGGCTTATGTATATAACACTAATTGTATTGAAATTACTTCTGAGCGTGAGTGTTGAATAA
>NW_026020363.1:0-3102 GCF_900185275.1 Solanum verrucosum
AATTTTTTAATATTTATCTTGTGGTCACGAAAAAATTTGAAATTTTGACATTTTACCCGAATCGATATTTTATGGTGACTGGTGCGATTTAGGAATTTTTTAAAGTTGATTCTATGTCGTTTTCTTGATTTTTATATTTTCGAACGTTTATAAAGTAAAAGGTTTTATATTATTCGGACGGTTATGAATTAAAATTTTTATTATTTACGGGACAGTCACGAAAAAATATAAAATTTTGATATTCTATTTGTATCGATATTCTAAGTTGCAGGGTGCGATTCGTAAAAATATTTTGAGGTGATTTTATATTTACTTTTCTTGATTTTTATATATTTCGGACGTTTACGAATTAAACTTTTTCATATTTTACGGGTAGTCACAAAAATATGTGATATTTTGATATTTTATTCATATCGATATTTCAAGGTGACTAGTGCTATTCGGGAATTTTTTAATGTTCTTTTTGTCTTTTTCTTGGTTTTAATATTTTTAAGACGTTTACGAATTAAAAATTTTGAAAATTTTCAAGCAGTCATGATAAAATATAAAATCATAATATTTTAAACATGTTGATAATCAAAGATTACTGGTGCGATTTTGATATTTTTTGAGGTGTTTTGATGTCTTTTTCTTGCTTTTTATATTTTTCAGACGTTTACGAATTAATATTTTTGATATTTTTTGGGCTGTCAAGAAAAACGTAAAATTTTGATATTTTATTCGAATCGATATTCTAAGATAACTAGTTCGATTCGAGAATTTTTTGAGGTGTTTTTATGTATTTTTGTTAATTTTTATATATTTTGAACGATTACGAATTAAAGTTTTTGATATTTTTGGGGCTGTCACGAAAAACTGTAAAATTTTGTTAATCTATTCGTATTGATATTCTAATGTGAATGGTGCGATTCTAGATTTTTTGAGGTGTTTATATGTCTTTTTCTTATTTTTTATATTTTTCGTACGATCACGAGTTATAAAATTTAATATTTTTCAGGCCATGACGAAAAAATATAAAATTTTGATATTTTATTCGTATCGATAATCTAAGGTAGCAGGTGCGATTCGGGATTTTTTTGATGTGTTTTAATATACTTTTCTTCATTTATAATACTTTTTGGATAGTTAAATTATTTTATATTTATCTTGTGCTCACGAAAAATGTGAAATTTTGATATTTTAGTCGAATCGATATTCTAAGATGACTGTTGCGATTTAGGAATCTTTAAAGTTGTTTCTATGTCGTTTTCTTGATTTTTATACGATTACGAGTTATAAAATTTAATATTTTTCAAGCCATGACGAAAAATATAAAATTTTCAGATTTTATTCGTATCGATATTCTAAGGTAGCAGGTGCGATTCGGGAATTTTTTTGATGTGTTTTTATATAGTTTTCTTCACTTATAATACTTTTCGGATAATTAAATTATTTTATATTTATCTTATGGTCACGAAAAATGTGAAATTTTGATAAACTACCCGAATCGATATTCTAAGGTGACTGTTGCGATTTAGGAATTTTTTAAGTTGTTTCTATGTCGTTTTCTTGATTTTTATATTTTTCGGACGTTTATAAAGTAAAACGTTTTATATTATTCGGACGTTTATGAATTAAAATTTTTATTATTTTTGGGTCAGTCACAAAAAAATATAAAATTTTGACATTCTATTCGTATCGATATTCTAAGTTGACTAGTGCGATTCGGAAATTTTTTAAGGTGATTTTTCATATACTTTTTTTGATTTTTCCATTTTACGGACGTTTACGAATTAAACTTTTTCATATTTCTCGGGTAGTCACAAAAATATATGATATTTTGATATTTTATTCATATCGGTATTCCAAGTTGACTAGTGCGATTCGAGAAAATTTTGACGTGTTTTTATGTGTTTTTCTTAATTTTTATATTTTTCGAACGTTTACGAATTAAATTTTTTGATACTTTTCGGGCAGTCCCAAAATAATGTAAAATTTTAATATCTTATTCGTATCGATATTCGAAGGTGACTGGTGAGATTCGAGAATTTTTTTTGGTGTTTTTATTGTTTTTTCTAGATTTTTATATTTTTCGGGGGTTTAAGAATTAAATTTTTTGATATATTTCGGGTAGCCACGATAAAATGTAATTTTTTGATATTTTATTTGTATCGATATTCTGAGGTGAGTGGTGTGATTCTAGAATTTTTTGAGATGTTTTTATGTACTTTTCTCGATATTTATATTTTTTGGACATTTACGAATTAAAACTGTTCATATTTTACGGGCAGTCACAAAAATATGTGAAATATTGATATTTTATTCATATCGATATTCCAAGGTGACTAGTTCTATTCGGGAATTTTTTGATGTGCTTTTATTTCTTTTTATTGGTTTTTTATATTTTTCAGACGTTTACGAATTAAAATTTTTGAAACTTTTCAGGCAGTCATGAAATAATATAAAATTTTAATATTTTATACGTGTTGATAATCAAACATTACTGGTGCGATTCTGAAATTTTTTGAGCAGTTTTGATGTCTTTTTCTAGATTTTTATATTTTTCAGACGTTTACGAATTAATATTTTTGATGTTTTTCGGGCAGTCACGAAAAATGTAAAATTTTGATATTTTATTCGTATCGATATTCTAAGGTAACTGGAGCGATTCGAGAATAATTTGATGTGTTTTTATGTAATTTTCTTAATTTTTATATATATTGAACGTTTACGAATTAAAGATTTTGATATTTTTGGGGCTGTCACGAAAATATGTAAATTTTTGTTATTCTATTCATATTAATATTCTAAGGTGTGGTGCCGATTCGAGATTTTTTGAGGTGTTTATATGTTTTTTCCTTGATTTTTATATTTTTTTCGTTCGATTACGAATTAAAAAATTAATATTTGTTAGAACATGACGAAAAAATGTAAAATGTTGAAATTTTATTCGTATCGATATTCTAAGGTAGCATATGCGATTCAGAAATTTTTTGATGTGTGTTTTTATGTACTTTGCTTCATTTATAATATTTTTTCAGATGTTTATGAATTATATTTGTTTATATTTATCTTGTTGTCACAAAAAATGTGAAAATTTGATATTTTACCCGTATGCGATAT
>NW_026020363.1:3202-115965 GCF_900185275.1 Solanum verrucosum
AAAAGTTAAATTTTTCATATTTTATTCGTATTGATATTCTAAGGCGACTAGTGTGATTCAGGAAAATTTTGAGGTGTTTTATGTCTTTTTCTTGATTTTATTATTTTTCGGAATGTTTACGAATTAAATTTTATTAATTATGGCAGCACATTTTATTTGAAATTTGATATTTATTCGTATCAATATCTACGGTGACGAGTGCGATTCTGGAATTTTCGAATGTGTTTTATGTCTTTTTCCTGATCTCTATACTTTTCGGACGTTTACGAATAATAATTTTTGATATTTTTCGTGTAGTCATGAAAAAAATGTAAAATTTTGATATTTTATTCGTATCCATATTCTAAGGTGATTGGTGCGATTCAAAAAAAAATTGAGGTGTTTTTAGGTCTTTTGTTGATTTTTACATTTTTTTCCAGACGTTTCCGAATTAAAATTTTGGCGAAATGGTCTAATGGACCCTTATACTTATACACGCTTGTATATGAACCCTTCTATTTAACCTTTTATCAACTGAACCCTTACACTCAACCAAAAGAAAATTTTTAAACCCTTTCATCACGTGTGTAATTCACTCGCCCTTAAATAAATGATATCTCAAATCCACGTCACCTAAATTAATTACATGTCATAATTATGTTTATTAACTATTTTTTAAAACTATTAACCAAAATTATAATAAAATATAAAATAATAAAATTTTAATTTATTCTTTAAAAATAAAGTTTGAAACTCCATACTTTATCTCCCCATTCCCACTTTGAAACGTCTAAATCTAAACCCTTCGCCGCGTCTTCGTCTCAGTCGTCGTCGCAACTTTTGCCGCGACCATACGTACTCTCTTCTTCACCCGTCTTCATCTCCGTCGCACCATGGCCACCAGATCTGATCGGAAAAACCTTTTCGCTGTCGTGACCAAAATCCCACCCTTCACCCGCCTTGTTCTCCTTCCACTGACCTGCGTCGTCTCTCTCTAGGTGCCAATGCGAAGATTTGCTAAAGAAAAATGGATTGGATAGGGATGTAGATGGCCAAAAATGGAGGTGAACCAGTTGGCTGAACAAGAATGCTTTTTTTTAGTTTTTTTTAAAAAAGTTTTATTATTTTATTGTTTTATTTTTTAATATTTTTTAAACTTAAATAGGATATCACTCGCCATAACGAGAGTGAATTCACACACTTTTGCCAACTCAACCATATTGATGCCACATAAGCCTAGTCAAGGGTCAGAGGGGTTTGATAAATTGGTTTTATTAAGTTATTGGGTTCGATTGATAAAGACTTAGGTCGACATTTTTCGGGCAACCATGAAAAATATAATTTTTTTGATATTTTATTCGTATCGATATTCTTAAGTGACTTGTGTGATTCAGTAATTTTTTGAGGTGTTTTTATGTGCTTTTCTTGATTGTTATATTTATCGTGCTGTCACAAAAAATGTGAAACTTTTCATAATTTTTTCGTATCTGTATTTTAAGGTTACTGGTTCGATTCCAAAAATTTTTGAGGTGCTTTTATGTCTTTTTCTTGATTTTAATATTTTTCAGACATTTACGAATTAAAATTTTTGATATTGTTCAAGTAGTCACGAAACAATGTAAAATATTGATATTTTATTCGAATCGATATTCTAAGGTGACTGGTGCGATTCAAAATTTTTTGAGGTGTATTTATATATTTTTCAAGATTTTTGTATTTTTCAGACGTTTACGAATAATTTTTTTTGTTAATATTTTTCAGGCAATTACAAAAAAATATGAAATTGTATATTTTATTTGTATTGATATTCTAATGTGAATGGTACGATTTAGGAATTTTTGAGATGTTTTTTTTGTCCATTTCTTGATTTTATATTTTTTAGACTTTTACAAACTAAATTTTTTGATATTGTTCGGAATAGATAACAAAAAATGTTAATTTAGATATTTTATTTGTATCAATATTCTATGGTGACTAGTGCGATTAGAGAATTTTTTGATATGTTTTTATCTCTTTTTCTCGATTTCTATATTTTTCAGACGTTTACGAATTAAAATTTTTTGATATTTTCGGGTAGTCATGAAAAAATGGTAAAATTTTGATATTTTATTCGTATCGATATTCTAAAGTGACAGGTGCGAATCAAATTTTTTTGAGGTGTTTTTATGTAATCTTCTTGGTTTTTATATAATTCTGACGTTTACGAATTAATTTTTTTGATATTTTACGGCCAGTAACGAAAAAAATTTGAATTTTGATATTTTATTTGTATCAAAAAATCTAAGTTGACTGGGTCGATTCATAATTTTTTTTGAGGTGTTTTATATCTTTTTTCTTGATTTTCATATTTTTCGGATGTTAGCGAAATAAAATTTTGATATTTTTTGGGCAGTCAAGAAAAAATGTCGTATAGATATTCTAAGGTGACTGATGCAATTCGTGAATTTTTTGAGGTGTTTTATGTCCTTTTCTTGGATCCTATATTTTTCGGACCTTTACGAATTAATATTTTTGATATTTTTCGAACAGTCACAAAAAAATATAAAATCTTGATATTCTATTCGTATCGATATTCAAATGTGACGGGTGCGATTTAGGAATTTTTGAGGCGTTTTTATGACTGTTTCTTGATTTTTATATTTTTCAGATGTGTATGAATAACAATATTTGATATATTCGGGAAGACACGAAAAATAAATAAATATATTTTATTCGTATCAATAGGGAACTTTTTGAGGTGTTTTTATGTCTTTTTCTTGATTTTTATATTTTTCGGGCATTCACGAAAAAAATGTAAAATCCTTATATTTTCTTCGGATCTTTATTCTTAGGTGACTGCTGCGATTCGAGAATTTTGAGGTGTTTTTATGAATGTTTCTTGATTTTTTTATTATTCAGATGTTTATGAATCAAAATTTTGGTATTTTTCGGGCAGTCACAAAAATATATGAAATTTTCATATTTTATAAATATTGATATTCTAAGGTGTCTAGTGCGATTCAAGAATTTTTTGAGGTGTTTTTTATGTCTTTTTCTTGATCTTTATATTTTCGGATGTTCACGAATTAAAATTTATTGATATTTTTTGGGCAGTCAAGAAAAAATGTAAATTTTTTGATTATCTATTCTTATCAATATTCTAAAGTGACCGGTGCGATTTGAGAATTTTTTGAGGGGGTTTTATGTGTTTTTCTTGATTTTTATATTTTTCGAACGTTTACAAATTAAAATTTTTAATACACAAATATATGAAATTTTGATATTTTATTTGTATAGATATTCTAAGGTGAATGGTGCGATTCGAGATTTTTTTTGAGGTATTTTTATGTCTTATTTTATTTTTATATTATTCGGACGTTTACAGATTAAAATTTTTGATATTTTTCGGGCCACCACAACAAAGTGAAATTTTATTATTTTATTCGTATCGACATTCTAATGTGACTGGTCTTATTCAGGAATTTTTTGAGGTGTTTTTTTGTCATTTTTCTTGATTTTACTTTTTTCAAACGTTTACGAATTAAAATTCTTAACATTTTTCGAGTAGTCAAGAAAAAATGTAAATTTTTGATATTCTATTTGTATTGATATTCTAAAGTAACTGGTGCGATTCGAGAATTTTTTGAACTATTCTTTTCTATTTTTATTGACTTTTATATTTTTCGTAAGTTAATAAATATAATTTTTTGATATTTTCTGGTCAGTCACGAAAAAATATAGAATTGTGATATTTTATTCGTATCGATATTATAAGGTAACAGGTGCAATTCGAGATTTTTTGGAGGTGTTTTTATGTCTTTTTCTTTCTTTTTATATTTTCAGACTTTTACGAATTAAATTTTTTGATATTTTTTGGGCAAATACGAAAAAATGTACAATTTGATATTTATTCTTATCGATATTCTAAGGTGACTGGTGTGATTCGTGAATTTTTTGAGGTGTTTTTATGGCATTTTATTGATTTTTATATTTTTCGGACGTTTATGAATCAAATTTTTTGATATTATTCGGGTAGTCACTAAAAAATGTGAAAATTTTATATTCTATTCGTATCGATATTCTAAGATGACTGATGCGATTCGAGAATTTTTTGAGGTGTTTTTATGTTGTTTTTTTTATATTTTTCGGACTTTTACGAATTAATTTTTTTGATATTTATCAGCCTGTCACCTAAAAATGTGAAATTTTGATATTTTCTTTGTATCGATATTCTAAGGTGACTGGTGCAATTCGGGAATTGTTTGAGTTGTTTTTAAGTCTTTTTCTTGATTTTTATATTTTTTGAATGTTTAAGAATTATATTTCTTTGATATTTTTGGGTTGTCACGGAAATATGTAAGATTTTGATATTTTATTCGAATCAATATTCTAAGGTGAATAGTGCGATTCAAAATTTTTTTGAGGTGTTTTTTATGCTGTTTTCTTGATTTTCATATTTTTCGGACGCTTAGGAATTAAATTTTTGATATATTTCGGGCATTCATGAAAAAATGTAAATTTTTTGATATTTTAATCGTATCGATATTCTAAGGTGGCTGATGCGATTCAAGATTTTTTTTGAGGTGTTTTTATGCCTTTTTCTTGATTTTTATATTTTTCCGACATTTACGAATTAATTTTTTTGATATTTTTTGGGCACTGACGAAAAAATGTTAAACTTTTAATATTTATTCGTATCAATATTCTAAGGTGATTGGTGCGATTCAGAATATTTTTTAGGTGTTTTTATGTCTTTTTCTTGATTTTTATATTTTTTGGACGTTTATTAATTAAATTTTTTGATATTTTTTGGGTATTCACGAAAAAATGTTAATTTTTTATATTTTATTCGTATCGATATTTTAAGGTTACTGGTGCGATTTGGGAATTTTTTGAGGTATTTTTATGTCTTTTTCTTCATTTTTTAAATATTTTTTGGATATTTACGAATTAAATTTTTGGATATTCTTCGGACACTCACGAAAATAATGTTAAATTTTGATATGTTGTTCTTATTGATATTTTAAGGTGACTGGTGCGATTCGAGAATCTTCTTAAGTGTTTTTATATCATTTTCTTAATTTTTATATTTTTCGTACGTTTGTAAATTAATTTTTATTATATTTTTGTACAGTCAAGGAAAAATGGAAAATTTTTATATAGTATTCGTATCGATATTCTAAGGTGACTGGTGCGACTCGAAACTATTTTGAGGTATTTTTATGTCTTTTTCTTAAGTTTTATATTTTTCGGATGTTTACGAATTCAAACTTTTGATATATTTTTAATAAGTCACGAAAAATGTAAAATTTTGATATTTTATTCGTATCGATTTTCTAAGGTGACAAGTGCGATTCAGGAATTTTTGAGGTGTTTTTATGTACTTTTCTTCATTTTTATATTTTTCGAACATTTACGTAGTAAATATTTTGGTATTTTTCGGGCAGTCACGAAAAATAAGGAATTTTCATATTCTATTCGTATCGATATTTCAAGGTGACTGGTGCTATTTGAGAATTTTTTGAGGTGTTTTTATGTTTTTTTGAAATTTTTTTGGTAGTCATGAAAAATGTGAAAATTTTATATTTCTGATTCGTATCAATATTCTAAGATGATTGGTGCTATTCGGGATCTTTTTGAGGTGTTTTTATGTCTTTTTCTTGATTCTTATATTTTTCGGATGTATACGAATTAAATTTTTTGATATTTATCAGGCAATCACGAAAAAATTTAAATTTTGATATTTTATTCGTATCGATATTCTAAGGTGACTAGTGCAATTCGAGAATTTTTGAGGTGCTTTTATGTATTTTTATTGATTTTATATTTTTCGGATGTTTATGAATTACAATTTTCATATTTTTGTGCATTCACGTAAAAATTTAAAATTTTGATTTTTTTCCGTATTGATATATTAAGGTGACTAGTGCAATTCAGGTACTTTTTGAGGTGTTTTTATGTACTTTTCTTTATTTTTATATTTTTCGGCGTTTAAGAATTAAAAATTTTGATATTTTTGGGGGAGTCACGAAAAAATTGAATTTTTGATATTTTATTTGTATCGATATTGTAAGGCGAAAGGTGTGATTCAGGAATTTTTGAGGTGTTTTTATGTCTTTTTTTTGATTTTATATTTTCCGAATGTTTACAAATTAAAATTTTTGATATTTTTCGGGCATGCACGAAATATGTAAAATTTTAAGCTTTTTTTCGTATCGATATTCTAATGTAACTAGTGTGATATGAGAATTGTTTGATGTGTTTTTAAGTCTTTTTCCTGTTTTAAGGTGTCATTATTTATTTTTCTTGATCTCTATATTTTTCAGACCCTTACGAATTTTTTTTTTTTATATTTTTGGGCGGTCACGAAATAATGTAAAATTTTGATATTTTATTCGTATTGATATTCTAAGGTGTTTGGTGCGATTCCATAATTTTTTGAGTTGTTTTTATATTTTTCGGATGTTTACGAATAATAATTTTTGATTTTTTCGGGCAGTCACGAAAAATGTGAAATGTTAATATTTTATTCGTGTTGATATTCTAAGGTGACTGGTGCGATTTAGGCATTTTTGAGGTGTTTTTATGTCTATTTCTTTATTTTTATATTTTGGGAAGTTTACGAATTTAATTTTTTCATATTTTTTGGGAAGTCATGAAAAAATGTAAAATTTTGATATTTATACGTATTGATATTCTAAGGTGACTAGTGCGATTTAGGATTTTTTTGAGGTGTTTTTATGTCTTTTTTTTAATCTTATATTTATTTTAAACGTGTACGAATTAAAATATTTGATATTTTTTGAACAGTCACGAAAAAATGTTAAATTTTGATAATTTATTCGTATCGATATTCTAAGGTGAGTAGTGTGATTCAGGAATTTTTTTGAAGTATTTTTATGAATTTTTCTTGATTTTTATATTTTTAGAAGGTTACGAATTAAATTTTTAAATATTTTTCGGGCAGTCATGATAAAATATAAAATTTAGATACTTTATTCATATCAATATTTTAAGGTGACTGGTGCGATTCGGAAATTTTTTGAGGTATTTTTATGAATTTTACTGTATATTAATATTTTTCGGACGATTACAAATTAATTTTTTTTTATATTTTTGAGGTAGTCACGAAAAAATGTGAAATTTTTATATTTTATTCGTATCGATACTTTATGGTGACTAATGCGATTCAGAATTTTTTTTAGGTGTTTCTATGTACTTTTCTTGATTATTATATTTTTCGGACATTTACGAATTAAAATTTTTGATATTTTTTGGGCAGCCATAAATAAATGAAACATTGAGATATTTTATTAGTAGCGATATTCTTAGGTAACTGGTGCGATTCGGTAATTTTTTGAGGTGTTTTTATATATATTTCTTGATTTTTATATTTTCGAACATTTACTAATTAAGATTTTTGATATTTTTCATTCAGTCACGAAAAACTGTGAAATTTTGATATTTTATTCGTACCGATATTCTTAGGTGACTGGTGCAATTCGGAAATTTTTTGAGATGTTTTTATAGCTTTTTCTTGAATTTTATATTTTTCAGACATTTACAAATTAATTTTTTTGATATTTTTCAGGCAGTCAAGAAAAACTACAAAATTTGCATATTTCATTTGTATCTATATTCTAAGGTGACTAGTGTGATTCTATAATTTTTTGAGGTGTTTATATGTCATTTTCTTGATGTTTTCATTTTTCGAAGTTTACGAATTAAAATTTTTGATATTTTTTGGGTAGTAACGAAAATATGTAAAATTTTCATATTTCATTCGTATCAATATTCTAAGGTGACTGGTGCAATTTGAGAATTTTTTGATGTGTTTTTATTGATTTTACTGTGTATGTATATTTTTCAGACAATTACGAATTAAAATTTTGATATTTTTCGGGCAGTCACGAAAAAATGTGAAATTTTCATAATTTATCCGTATCGATATTCTAAGGTGACTGGTACGATTTGAAAATTTTTTGACGTGTTTTTATTTCTTTTACTTGATTTTTTATTTTTCAGACGTTAACAAATCAAACTTTTTGTTATAATTCGGGCTATCACGAAAAAATGAGAAATTTTCATATTTTATCCGTATTGATATTCTAAAGCGACTGGTGCAATTCAAAATTTTTTTGAGCTGTTTTTATGTCTTTTACTTGATTTTTATATTTTTGGAACGTTTACAAATCAAACTTTTTGTTATTATTAGGGCTGTCACGAAAAAAGTTAAATTTTGATATCTTATTCATATCAATATTCTAAGGTGACTGGTGCGATTCGAGAATTTTTAGAGGTGTTTCTATGGCTTTTTCTTAAATTTAATATTTTTCGAACGTTTACGAATTAAAAGTTTTGATATTTTTTTTAGGCAGTCATGAAAAAATGTAAATTTTTTATATTTCATTCGTAGCGATATTCTAACGTGACTGATGCAATTCAGAATTTTTTTGAGGTTTATTGATGTGTTTTTCTTGATTTTTTGATATTTTTCAGGAAGTCACGAAAAAAGTGAAATTTTGATACTCTAAGGTGACTAGTGCGATTCATATTTTTCGGGAAGTCATGAAAAAATGAAAAAAATTGATATTTTATTTGTATCGATATTCTAAGGTGACTGGTGTGATTCAGGAATTTTTTGAGGTGTTTTTATGTCTTTTTCTTGATTTTATTTATTTAGGACGTTTATGAATTAAATTTTTTGATATTATTCATTCAGTCACAATTTTTTTTTAAATTTTGGTATTCTACTGGTATCGATATTCTAATGTGACTGGTGCGATTCGGTAATTTTTGAGGTGTTTTTATGAATTTTTCTTGATTTTTATATTTTTCAGACGTTTACTAATTATGTTTTTTGATATTTTTCTGGCAGTCACGAAAAAATATGAAATTTTGATATTGTATTCGAATAGATATTTTAAGGTGACTGGCGCGATTCAAATTTTTTTTGAGGTGTTTTTATGTCTCTTTCTTGATTTTTTTATATTTTTCGGACGTTTACTAATTAAACTTTTTGATATTTTCCAGGCAGTCACGAAAAAATATAAAATTTCGATATTTTATTCGTATCGATATTCTAAGGTGATTGGTGCGATTCGAGATTTTTTTGAGGTGTTTATATGTCTTTATCATGATTTTTATCTTTTTCGGACACTTACAATTTAAATTTTTTGATATTTTTCTGATAGTCATGAAAAAATGTAAAATTTTGATACTCTACTAGTTTCGATATTCTAAGGTGACCGGTGCGATTCGGGAAATTTTTTGATGTGTTTTTATGTCTTTTTCTTGACTTTTATATTTTTTGGACATTTAAAAATTAAATTTTTTGGTATTTTCGAGCAGTCACGATTTTTTTTGCAATTTTGATATCAAATTTGTATCGATATTCTAAGGTGACTAGTGCAATTCTGAAACTTTTTTAGGTGTTTTTTTTATGCTTTTCTTGATTTTTATATTTTTCGTATGTTTACGAATCTAAATTTTTGATATTTTTCAGGCAGTCGAGAAAATAAAATATTGATATTTTATTTGTATCGATATTCTAAGGTGACTGGTGTGATCCGAGAATTTTTCGAGGTGTTTTTATGTATTTTTTTCTTAATCTTTATATTTTTGGGACAATTTCGAATTAATTTTTTTGATAGTTTTTGAAAAAATGTAAAATTTTGATATTTTATTCGTATCGATATTCTAAGGTGACTAGTGCGATTCAGAAATTTTTGAGGTATTTTTATGTTTTTTTCTTTAATTTTATATTTTCCGGACGTTTAAAAATTAACTTTTTTATATTTTTCAGCCAGTCACGAAAAAATGTAAAATTTTGATATTTTATTTGTATCGATATTCTAAGAAGACTTTTGCGATTCGTGATTTTTTGAGGTATTTTTATGTATTTTTGTTGATTTTTATATTTTTCAGACGATTTCGAATATTTCTTTTTGTTATTTTTTGGGCAATCACGAAAAATGTAAAATTTTCATATTCTATTCGTATCGATATTCTGAGGTGACTGGTGCGATTCGAGAATTTTTTTAGGAGTTTTTATGTCTTTTTTCTTGATTCTTTTAATTTCGGACGTTTACAAATTAAAATTTTTGTTACTTTTCGGGCAGTCATGACAAAATATAATTTTTGATATTTTATTCGTATCGATATTCTAAGAGGACTGTGCAATTCCAGAATTTTTTGATGTGTTTTTATGTCTATTTCTTTGTTTTTTATATTTTTTCGGACATTTACAAATTTAATTTTGCGATAATTTTCTGGCAGTCACGAAAAAAATGTAAAAGATTGATATTTAATTCCTATCGATATTCTAAGGTGAGTGATGCGATTCATGAATTTTTTGAAGTGTTTTTATGTACTTTTCTTGATTTTTATATTTTTCGGGCTGTCAGTAAAAAGCGTGAAATTTTAATATTTTTTTCTTATGGATATTATAAGGTGACTGGTGCGATTTCTGAATTTTCTGAGGTGTTTTTATGTCTTTATTTAATTTTTATTTTTTTCGTACGTTTACAAATCTAAATTTTTGATACCTTTTCGGGCAGTCGAGAAAAAATATAATTTTTTTATATTTTATTTGTATCGATATTCTAACGTGACTGGTGCGATTTGGGAATTTTGAAGGTGTTTCTATGTATTTTTTTGATTTTATATTTTTCGGACATTCACGAATTAAAATTTTGATATATTTTGCGCAGTCACGAAAAAATGTAAAATTTTGTTCTTTTGTATCGATATATTAAGGTGAATGGTGAGATTCAAGAATTTTTAGAGGTATTTTTATGTACTTTTCTTGGTTTTTATTATTTTCTGACGTTAATGATTAAATTTTTTGATATTTTTTGGGCAGACACGAAAAATGTGAAATTTTTGATATTTTAGTTGTTTCGATATTCTAATGTGTTTAGGGTGATTCAGAAATTTTTTTTGAGGTGTTTTTATGTCTTTTTCTTGATTTTTATAATTTTCGATCGTTATGAATTAAAATTTTTGATATTTTTTTCGAGCAGTCACGAAAAAAATATAAAATTTGATATTTTTTCGTATCGATATTCTAAGGTGACTGATGCGATTCAAAAACATTTTGAGGTGTTTTTACGTCTTGTTCTTGATTTTTATATTTTGCGGACATTTACGAATTAATGTTTTTGTATTTTTTGGGCAGTCACGAAAAATTGTAAAAATTTGATATTTTATTCGTATCGATATTTTAAGGTGACTGGTGCGATCGGGAATTTTTTGAGGTATTTTTGAGTCTTTTTCTTGATTTTTGTATTTTTTGAACGTTTATGAATTAATATTATTGATATTTTTCTGGTAGTCACGAAAAAATGTGAAGTTTTGATATTTCATTCGTATCGATATTCTAAGATGATTGGCGCGATTTGAGAATTTTTGAGTTGTTTTTATGTCTTTTTCTTGATTCTTATATTTTTCAAACGTTTACGAATTAAAATTTTTGACATTTTTTTGGATAGTCATGAAAAAATGTAAAATTTTGATATTTTATATGTATTGATATTCTGAGGTGACTAGTGCGGTTCGGGAATTGTTTGAGGTGTTTTTATGTATTTGTCTTGATTTTTATATTTTTCGAACGTTTACGAATTATTTTTTTTGATATTTTTCGAAAAGTCACGAAACAATGTGAAGTTTTGATATTCTATTCGTATCGATATTCGAAAGTGAATGAGGGGATTCGAGAATTTTTGAGGCGTTTTTATGTATTTTTCTTGATTTTTATATTTTTCGAACGTTTACGAATTATTTTTTTGATATTTTTTGAAAAGTCACGAAACAATGTGAAATTTTGATATTCTATTCGTATCGAGGTTCTAAGGTGACAGGTTTGATTCGGAATTTTTTTGAGGTGTTTTTATGTCTTTTTCTTGAATTTTATATTTTTCGGACGCTTATGAATTAAAATTTTTGATATTTTTCGGGCAGTCACAAAAAATATAAAATTTTGATATCTTATTCGTATCGATATTCTAAGGTGACTGGTGCGATTTAGGAATTTTTTGAGGTGTTTTTATATCTTTCTCTTGATTTTTGTATTTTTCGAACGTTTACGAAGTAATATTTTTGATATTTCGGGCAGTCACGAAAATGGTTATATTTTGTTATTTTCTTTGTATCGCTATTTTAATGTGACTGGTGCGATTCGGGAATTTTTTAAGGTGTTTTTATGTATTTTTCTTGATTTTTATATTTTTCAAATGTTTTCGAATTGAATTTTTTGATATTTACTAATATATTCATTGTTATTAAAGTTTCGTTTTCTCTCTCGGCGCATGTTAGTGTTCACTAACTTGCACATTGCCGAAAATGGGACGAGGAAGACCAAGACGAGCAATACAAAGGAACCGGGAGGAAGAAATATGCCATGGCATAGCAAGTAGCTCAGCACGCAACGCAGGTGGAAGAGGAGGAAAGTGTGACTGAAGCTAGTATGCAAACACTAGAAGGAGAAACACAGACGGGTGTAGGAAATACAAGGAAGGGGAAATCCGTTGTGGTTAAGCAAAGGCTGGAGCTGTCAAAATATAGTGGAAAAAGGGACTGGGACATAACAGGACTCAATGTAGATCAATGGAACAGTAACGCATGCCAAAACCCCAAACAACACAAAGAGGAAGTTGGATCTGAATGAAACAGAGACAGATAAACCATGGGCAATTCTGTTTGCTACTAATCGATTAGCTGGGAGGGGCATGAATCTAAGCTACATCCCACCGGTGATAGTTGAAGGAGAGAAAGTAGTGACAATTTTGCCTGAGGATGTTGTTCATGATAATGAGAAATGGGGGCCATCGATTGTAGCGTATGTAGTGGGAACAACTCCTTCCATTGGCGCGATGGAGAGATTCATCCAAGTATAGGGAGTGTTCTCGACTAAACCAATAATTTTAGTTCACATAGATGGGCATTTTGTAGTGAGATTTGCGAATGAGGGTGAGAGGGATATGGTGTTGTGCTCAAGGCCTCATTACATGATGAGAAGGCCTATCATAATGAAACCATGGGTTCCAGAATTCAACTTCAAGGAGGAAATACTAACCACAATTCCCCTGTGGATAAAACTCCCAAACTTACCTCTTAACTATTGGAATTCAACTATATTGAGTAAAATTGGAAGTAGTTTAGGAAAGCCTTTGTAAGCAGACGAATGCACAACACAAGCCAGTAGAATATTGTTTGCACGAATCTTAGTAGAAGTGGATGTTACAAGACCTCTACCAAAAATGATAAAAATACATGATTCCAAAGGGCGAGTGGTGGAGCAACAAATCTGGTACGAATGGAAACCTGTGTTTTGCCAAAAATGCCTCATAGTAGGCCATTCGTGTGTGGACAAACCAGTAATTAATCAGGTCCAGCAGAAAGGTTCTGGACATGGGCAAAGGAAGGAACATGTACTTATCAAAGATAAACAGTAGAGCAATGATATAAATCAGGGTGGGAAGCAAGTACATTTACAGGGTGAAGATCAACCAAAGGCAGCTGAGCAGGAAGGAACAAACACAACACAGGTACAAAAGGAGTGTCAAATTGTCAAAACTAAAAACTCTATGAGAAGAGGTAGCAACAGGCAAGGTGCAATGGAGGAGATGGATGCCAATTTTAGCAGTTTACATTGTGAAGAGGGTAGCCATAGTGGTGAAACAACTGGGGGAATGAAAGTACTTCCAAAACCTCCATTTGAGGCATGATAGTAACTTGGAATGTAAGGGGCTTCAACCAAGAGGTGAAGCATAAGGAAATGAGGTTATTTGTGAGGAGAAATAAAGTGAGCCTAATAGCAATAAGTGAGCATAGAGTCAATTTAGATAAAGAAAAGTTTATTATTATTAAAAGTTTGCCTGGATGAGAGTGGTGTACTAATGCGCAAGCCACAATAAGAGGGAGGATATGGATAATCTGGAACCCAAATGACATTAGTTTCACAAAGATGGAGGAGTCTGATCAATATATACATGGGACAGTGGATTTAAAGCATAATAACACATAGGTCCATTTTACTGCATTTTATGGACTACAACAACTTAACAACACCTTCCAGGATCCATGGGTGATTATGGGGGATTTCAACTCTATATTAACACAAGAGGATAGACCTATTGGAAGTCAAGTGCAGGAGGCAGAAGCAATGGATTTTAAAGAGTGCTTGAGTGAGTGTAATCTATCTGAGTTGCAAACAAGAGAAAGGAACTTTACATGGACGAATGAACATGTATTTAGTAGAATTGATAGAGTTATAATTAATGCAACTTGGATGAATATGATGCCTATCTACCAGGTCATGGCTATGGATCCTTTATTCTCAGACCACTCCCCTTTAGGTTTGTTAATGGAGGAACAAAGAGACAATCAGAGGAGACCTTTCAGGTTTTACAATTGCATAGGACAACACTCAGAATTCCGGATGAGGGTGCAAAAGAGTTGGATAATGCAAGATGGAGGAATTAAAGGGGTATGGAGGAACTTAAAAAGAATGAAAATAGAGATGCAACAACTAAATAAGGTTGAGTTCATAGGGGTCACTGGGAGAGTTCAACAACTTAGGAGAGAGCTCATAGATGTCACGACCCGAGAGCTCCCCCTAGTCGTAACACGGCGTACTCGATCCCAAAGGGGTCTTATACAAGCCTCATAGCTCATTCATTGCATAAGATACTTGAAAATAGAGAAGAATTAAAAACTTTCCTTTACAATCGGAACGACTTTTCATTAAATAGCAAGCGGAAGACTTTCTAGACTTTGTACATTATGTCTCAAACCATCTAATACTTTGAATACAAGATTGGGACTAAGTCCATACAAAGACTATAAAAAGAATACTAAAGACATAAAGGAAACACAATGGGTTTTATTCTCGAAACTATGAGGACTCACCAAGTCTTCATCTTTAAGCACCTTAGAAACCTATCCTTCAAGCATAGAACACCAATATCTCCAAGCCCTACACTTTAGTAAGAAACGGGGGAAGAATGGGGTTAGCACATTAGATGTACTAAGTATGATGACCATGCAAAAACATGCTTAAAAAGGACATTTGATTGAAAGCCATGCTTTTATGCCATTTGTGTAAAACTTCATGAACATTGATACAAGAGGCATAATATAAGTCACTACCAACATACAAGTCACATTTTCGCATTTGAACAATATCAACATATAAACCTTTTACCTTCACCTCAAGTAACCCTCAAGCTATACTTTGTGCAATGTATGGATAGCGTCCCATACCACCACCCTAAGGTACCACCTTAAGGTCACCAAAAGTGAACTTACCATTCATCCTTTCCACCTTTACACAATAAAGCATTTAAGAGACATAAACAATACATTAATAACATCATCACATAAAGACCAACATCTAAGACAACTCTAAGTCATACTTGTGCAATGTGAAAGTAGCATCCCATACTACTACTCACACTAAGTACTCCTTTGAAGTCACCCTAGACAAGGTACATTCACATACAATAAATCATGACAAGGAAGTAATCTCATTATACAATCCAAATATAACATGCATCTTTACATTTAAGCATATAAGAGTCAACATTACTCAATAACATCATTTAGAGGACTTTCATTCATTAGACATTAGATCAACACTCTCTTTAACTTCTTCCTAGGAGGACATTCAAACAATATTCATTAAGACTTAGAGAACTCACTATGACCCTCTCAAAGCCTACTCGTGCAATGCATGGATAACATCCCATACTACTACACACACTTTGTAGAATTCCTCAAAAAACCATAATGCACATCTCACATGATGGAAATAAGCGTTTAACTGACATAGACCATGCAAGCTAGACATAGAATTCGGTGTTCTGCCCCCACACCGAAAAGAGGTGGTCTCCTTGCCTAAGGAAGACCGGTAAGATTAGCTTGGATTTGTATTGAATCCACTGTCTAATATCCTATGCGGGCACATAGTTATGGGATAGGAAGATGTTCGTTGGAACCCTAGCCTAACATTGGGAGAGTTTCCACATTTCCATATCCACTCAATGCTTAGCCTACATTCCCATAGAGTATTTCAATCACATTACAACATTGTACCGAAAGGGCCACCAACATTAGGCCTACCGACCCAAATCACATATGCATGAAAGGTCACCACCATTAGGTCTACTGATTCAAGGTATATTAAGGATAACTCATTGATCTTCCTAGAAAGAGCCACCACCATTAGGTCTACCGTTTCTAGTTCATCATCTCACACAAGAAGGAGGCCACTACCATTAGGTCTACCGCTTCAAGGTTATACATTCACATTGGGTTCTAGAATTATCATGAAGGGCCACCAACACTAGGTCTACCGATTCAAGACATAGCCTAAAATACCTCATACATCCTTTATAGAAGGCTACCAACACTAGGTCTACCAACTCAAGACATTCATTCATTCATTTATGAAAGGCTACCAACATTAGGTCTACCAATCCAAGACGTTCATTCAATCATTCAAGAAAAGGCTACCATCACTAGGTCTACCAATTCTAAATCATCAACACATTCATTAGTCATTTATGAAAGGAATGCTTTAAGCCTATCAATTCATATTCATCAAGTCAAGACACATTCACTATTCAAGAAAATGATGCATAAGCCTACCAATTCTAGATTCAACATAACTTTCATCTATCAAGAAGAGGGCACCTAAGTCTACCAATCCAAGATACAACACTACATTATAGAACCCTTCACATTCCATCATCAACATTCATGAGTATTAATAGAGAGATAACATTCAATTCTAACACAATTAGCTTCTAAACAAGATCATCATTCTATCATTGAAATCACATGGAAATCTTACACATTAACATTCACATATACAATATCATGATAATACTTCAATTCATTAAACTATGTCTTCAAGGACATGATCACAATGTACATAGTAAGTAAACACCTCCACCTTTCAAGTGGATCAACAATTCAAGAACAATTCTACTTTAACATGAAATTAGGTCAAACTTGCCCTTTCAAGGCTATGATCACAATTCCTCAATTCACCAACAATTCACCATAATTAGACATAGATGATGATCCAATTCAATAATCCAAATCAATCTAAGCATAAATCCACCATCATTCATTCATAATCAATAGACCCACTTCATAGGTCACAATTTAGAAATTGAGAGAAATCATGGGTTCATAGATAAAATCATCTGAAATCATCAATTAAACATCAATATAATCATAATTTATCTTTTGAAAATGTTTGATGCAAGAACCCATGAGTTTGAGTGAAATCTAGGTTTTTGAGAAAACTCTTTTGAAATTGACTCTAGGGTGAAATCTAATCCTAGATAAAGTATCACCATACCTTATACTTGAAGAATACCACGAAATTGAAGAAGAAATACCTTGAAATCCCAACCCTAGCTTGAACTTGACCATGATCTCCAATGGAGTTTCTAGAGAGAACTTTTTGGGAGGAAAGGGTTTGATTTGAGAGATGAAATCTAAATGAGTGTTTTAATGTTTTAATACTCTTAAAATATGATAAAATACTTAAAATAACCATCCATGCACTTTAAAAGACTTGGGGTGAATTTACCAATTCACCCCCACACTTGGCCGCAACTTGACAACAACTTGACAGCAACACAGTGGCCATTCACGCCCTAGACTCACGGACCGTGAGTCCATTCATGGACCGTGTTGTGGGTCTGTGGTCTGGGGCTGTGGCTTGTTTTGGAGGGGCTTGACCTACGGAGGCCATCCACGGGGGGTGGATGGACCTACGGGGAGTGGACCCCTTCCGTAGGTCACCAAACTTTGGCCAACAAACTTGGTTTGGGGCAGCCTTGGGGGTTAAGCTTAGGGTCCTCCTCAAGGACCCTTAGGGTGGTCCATGGGGAGTCGTACCTTGATGTTTGACCCCTAAACCCCTCAACCAAAGCTCGGGACAACATAAAACACCATCCAACCTTACACCAAACTCAAACGCACACACGTTAGGCTCTAGTTTCACTAGTTCATTTTTAGGGTCGTTACAATAGAGAAACAAAGTAACATGAGGATGGTGCCAATGTCCCAAAGAATGATGGATGAGGAGAAAATACTAAGGAAGGAATTGGGAAAATGGAGTCTGATTGAGGAGAAAATATACAAGCAAAAGTCAAGGATTCAGTGGCTCAAATTAGGAGATGCAAACACATCATACTTCTTTGCTAGTATGAAAGGTAGGAAGGCCCAAAATCAAATACACATGTTGACAAGGGAGGATGGTACTACTACTAGAGATGCATCAGAGGTCATAATGGAAGCTGTGGGGTTTTATAAAAGTCTTCTAGGCCAAAGAACAAGTCACATGCTATCCAAAAAATAAGAAGTGTTGCAGGCAGGTCCAGTACTTATAAGAGAGCAGCAATTGGCTCTTATCATGCCATTTACAGGGGGATATGTCAAAGAAGCACTTGAATGCATTGGGGACTCTAAGGCACTAGGAGAAGATGGTTTCAACTCATATTTATTCAAACAAGCATGGCCAGTCATAGGGGAGGAGGTAACTATTGCTATACTAAGTTTTTTCCAAACAGGGGAAATGTATGGTCCTATTAATAGAAACTCTGTTACTCTAATACCTAAAGTGGCTTACCCTACCTCAATAAAGGAATACAATCCCATTTCATGTTGTATTACACTATATAAGATCATATCAAAGATGCTTACACATAGACTGAAGAGTGTGATGGAGTACCTAGTTGATCCAGGTCAGGTTGCTTTTGTTCCTGGAAGAGGTCTGATAGATAATGTGATTCTTAGCCATGAGTTGGTTAAGGGGTATGGTAGAAAAGGTATTTCACCAAGATGTATGTTCAAGATTGATATACAGAAGGCCTATGACACAGTGCAATGACATTTCCTAGAGGAGGTATTAGTAGGTATGAAAATTCCTCACCAATTTGTCTCATGGATAACGAATTGTGTCAAAACAGTTTCTTATTCTATCATGATCAATGGGTGCCCTGGTCCTACTTTCCAGGCAAAGAGGGGGTTGAGGCAAGGGGATCCTTTGTCTCCTTACTTGTTTGTCCTTTTTACGGACTACTCACTAGGGTACTGAAGAACTGAGAACTGATTCAAATTTTAAGTTTCACCCCAGATGTCACAAACAACACATCATACAACTCAGTTTTGCTGATGATCTGCTAGTGTTTATCAAGGGAGACTTAACATCAACTACTAAATTGTATGAATGTTTCCAGGAATTCTCAAGTGTGTCTGGACTTAAAGCAAACCAGGCAAAGAGTTGTATATACTTTGGTGGAGTGTCAAAAATTACTCAACAAGAGATCCTGCATCAGACAGGGTTCACAAGAGGAACACTCCCATTCAGACATCTAGGAGTACCGCTGAGTACAAAGAAGCTGTTAGTAGGACAATGTCAACCACTCATAGATAAGATGATGGGGAGAATCATAACTTGGACAGTTAAGTTCCTGTCTTATGTAGGAAGGTTACAACTGGTACAAAGTGTGTTAACAACCATGCAAACATTCTGGACTCAAATCTTTATGTTGCCTAAACAAATAATGCACAAGATAGAAACAATGTGTAAAAGGTTCCTATGGAATGGTGAAACACAAAGTAAAGGGAAGGCACTTGTAGCATGGGATACAATTTGCAAGACAAAGGTAGTTGGGGGGGGGGGTCTTAATATTGCAGATATCCAAGTATGGAACAAAACATCCATTTTAAAGCATATGTGGAACCTACACAAGAAGAAAGACAAGCAATGGATAGTATGGGACTATAGGTGCACACTTATTACCTTAAAGACAGAAGACCTTGGGAGGTAATCAAGCTTCTTGGATTGTGAAGAAATACTCTATGCAGGGATGTGGCTTGAGGAGAGGAACTTACAAACAAATGAAATCATGGAGGCTGATGAATTTAGCACCAAGGCAATGTATAAGGCATTAAGAGGAGAATACAACAAAGTCCCATGAAAAAGACTGACTTGCAACAATCAGGGGAGGCCTGCATGGATCTTTGCACTATACTTGGCAATACAACATAGACTCTATACTAAAGACAGGTTGGGCAAATGAGGGATTACTACAGACCTTACATGCTCACTATATAATATAGCACCTGAGACACCAACACCTCTTTTTTGAGTGTTCTTTATCAAGGAGGATATGGCATCAGATCTTAAGATGGTTATCAATACAGAGGAATGGTAGTGGATGGAACGAGGAGTTGAAGTGGGCCACAGAACATGCAAGCAATAAAACACAACAGGCAGAGGTGTACAAGATGGATCTAGAAGCATCGGTGTATCACACCCGGCAGGAGAGGAATTACAGAATCTTTCAACACAAAGAGAGGACTATAGAGGTGATCACAAGAACCATTATACATGAAATACATTTTAGAGCTAGTATAAATCCCAGAATTTGGCTGGCATGCATAGATATGATTTTTATTCTTAGAGTAGAAGCTAGTAGTGGATAGTTTGAATAGATGGGTTCTAAGAATGGAAGCGGTCCATATCCAGAGTTTCCACATATGTACATATAGACTTATCTGGTAAATAAGATTTACAGTTACCAAAAAAATAATAAAAATGATATATTTCGGGCAATCACGAAAAAATGTGTAATTTTGATATTTTATTTGTATCGATATTCTAAGGTGATTGGTGCGATTCAGAAATTTTTTGAGGTGTTTTTATATCTTTTTCTTGATTTTTATATTTTTCGGACGTTTACAAATTAAATTTTTTGATATTCTTCGGGAAGTCACAAAAAATGTAAAATTTTAATACTATATTAGTATCGATATTCTAAGGTGACTGGGGTGCGATTCAGGAATTTTTTGAGGTGTTTTTATGTCTTTTTCTTGATTTTTATATTTTTCGGACGTTTACGAATTAAATATTTTGATATTTTTCAGGCAATCACGAAAAAATGTAAAATTTTGATATTTTATTCGTATCGATATTCTAAGGTGACTGGTGCAATTTGAGATTTTTTTGAGCTGTTTTGTGTACTTTTCTTGATTTTCATATTTTTCGGAAGTTTATGAATTAAATTTTTTGAGCAACCACAAAAAAATGTGAAATTTTGATATTTTATTCGTATCGATATTCTAAGGTGACTGGTGCAATTCGGAAATTTTTGAGGTGTTTTTATGTGTTTTTATATTTTTCTGACGTTTACAAATTAAATTTTTTGATATTATTCGGGCAGTCACGAAAAAATGAAATTTTTTGATATTTATTTGTAACGATATTCTAAGGTGACTGGTGCGATTCGGAAATTTTTTGAGGTGATTTTATGTCTTTTTCTTGATTTTTGTATTCGGACGTTTAGAAATTATTTTTTTTGATATTTTTTGGATAATCACGAAAAAATGTGAAATTTTGATATTCTATTTGTACCGATATTCTAAGGTGACTGGTGTGATTCGGGAATTTTTTGAAGTATTTTTATGTCTTTTACTTGATTTTTATATTTTTTGAATGTTTACGAATTAAAACTTTTGATATTTTTCAGGAAGTCACGAAAAAATGTAAAATTTTGATATTTTATTCGTATCGATATTCTAAGGTGACTGGTGCAATTCGGAAATTTTTTGAGGGTGTTTTTATGTACTTTTCTTAATTTTTATATTTTTCGAACGTTTACGAATTAAAATTTTTGATATTTTTTGCGTAGTCACAAAAAACTGTGAAATTTTGATATTTCATTCGTATCGATATTCTAAGGTGACTGGTGCATATGTTTACGAATTAGAATTTTTGATATTTTTGGGAAGTCACGAAAAAATGTAAAATTTTAATATTTTATTCGTATCGATATTCTAAGGTGATTAGTGTGATTCCAGAATATTTTGAGGTGTTTTTATGTCTTTTTCTTAATTTTTATATTTTTCGGACGTTTACGAATTAATAATTTTGATTATTTCGAGCAGTTACAAAAAAATGTAAAATTTTGATATTTTATTAGTATCTATATTCTAGGGCGACTGGGGGTTTTAGGATTTTTTTGAGGTATTTTTCTTGATTTTAATATTTTTCGGACGTGTACAAATTAAATTTTTGATATTTTTCGGGTAGTCAAGAAAAGATGTAAAATTTTTATATTTTATTTGTATCGATATTCAAATGTGACTGATATGATTCGAGATTCTTGTGAGGTGTTTTTATGTCTTTTTCATGATTTATATATTTTTTGGACGTTTACGAATTAATTTTTTTGATATTTTTGGGCAGTCACAAAAAATGTAAAGTTTTGATATTTTATTCGTATCGATATTCTAAGGTGACAGGTGCGATTCAAAATTTTTTTGAGGTATTTTTTTTGTCATTTTCTTGATTTTTGATAATTTTTGGGCAGTTATGAGAGAATATTAAATTTTGACATTTCATTCGTATCCCATATTCTAAATTGACTGGTGCGATTAGGGAATTTTTTGAGATGTTTTTATGTACTTTCTTAATTTTTATATTTTCGAACGTTTACGAATTAATTTTTGATATTTTTCGGACAGTCACGAAAAAATGTGAAATTTTGATATTTTATTAGTATTAATATTCTAAGGTGACTAGTGCGATTTGGGAATTTTTGAGGTGATTTAATATCTTTTTCTTGATTTTTATCTTTTTTCAGATGTTTACGAAATAAATTTTTTAATATTCTTCGGACAATCACTAAAAATGTAAAGTTTTGATGTGATTCGAGAATTTTTTGAGGTGTTTTTATGTCTTTTTCTTGATTTTTATATTTTTCGGACGTTTACAAATTAAATTTTTTGATATTTTTTGGGCAGATTCTCAAAATGTAAAGTTTTGGTATTTTATTCGTATCGATATTCTAATGTGACTGGTGCGATTTGGGAATTTTTCTAGCTGTTTTTATGTGTTTTTCTTGATTTTTATATTTTCGGATGTTTTCGAATTACAATTTTTGATATGTTTTGGGCAGTCACGAAAAAAATGTAAAATTTTAATATTTTATTCGTATCGATATCTTAAGGTGACTGGTGCGATTCGAGAATTTTTTGAGGTGCTTTTATGTACTTTTCTGGACTTTTATATTTTCCTAACATTTACGAATTAAATTTTTTGATATTTTTCATGAAAAAATGTGAAATTTTGATACTTCATTCGTATCCGTATTCTAAGGTGACTGGTGCTATTCAGGAATTTTTTGAGGTGTTTTTATGTCTTATTCTTGTTTTTTATATTTTTCGGACGTTTGTAATTATATTTTTTGATATTCTTCGGGAAATCACAAAAAAGTGTAAAATTTTGATACTTTATCCATATCGATATTCTAAGGCGACTGGTGCGATTCAGGTATTTTTTGAGGTGTTTTTATGTGTTTATCTTGATTTTTATATTTTTAGGATGTTTACGAATTAAAATTTTTGATATTTTTTGGGCCGTCCCAAAAAAAATGTAAATTTTTGATATTTTATTCGTATCGATATCATAAGGTGACTGGTGCGATTCCAGATATTTTTGAGGTGTTTTAGTGTACTTTTCTTGATTTTTATATTTTTTGGACGTTTAAGAATTAAAATTTTTGATATTTTTTGGGCAGTCACAAAAAAAAGTAAAATTTTGATATCTTATTCGTATCGATACTCTAAGGTGACTGGTGCGATTCAGGATTTTTTTGAGGTGTTTTTATGTCTTTTTCTTTATTTTCATATTTTTCGAACGTTTACGAATTAAATTTTTTGATATTCTTCAGGCAGTCACGAAAAAATGTAAAATTTTGATATTTTTTTGTATCGATATTCTAAGGTGACTGGTGCGATTCAGGAATTTTTTGAGGTATTTTTGTGTGCCTTTCTTGATTTTATATTTTTCAGACGCTTACAAATTAAATTTTTTAATATTTTTCGAGCAGTCACGGAAAAATGTAAATTTTTCATCTTTTATTTGTATCGATATTCTAAGGTGACTGGTGCGATTCGAGAATATTTTGAGGTGTTTTTATGTCTTCTTCTTGATTTTTATATTTTTCGAACGTTTACGAATTAAAATATTTGATATTTTTTTGGGCAGTCACGAAAAAATGTAAAATTTTGATAGTTTATTCGTATCGATATTCTAAGGTGACTTGTGCGATTTGGAAATTTTTTGAGGTGTTTTTATGTATTTTTCTTTATTTTTGATATTTTTCGGACATTTAGAAATTAAAATTTTTGATATTTTTCGGGCATTCATGAAAAAATGTGAAATTTTGATATTTTATTTATTTCAATTTTCTAAAGTGACTGGTGCGATTTAGGAATTTTTGAGGTGTTTTTATGTCTTTTTCTTGATTTTTATAATTTTCGGATGTTTACGAATTAATATTTTTGATATTTTTCGAGCTGTCACGAAAAAATGTAAAATTTTGATATTTTATTCTTAGCGATTCTCTAAGGTTACTGGTGCGATATGGGAATTTTTGATGTGTTTTTATGTATTTTTCTAGATTTTATATTTTTTTGGGTCCGTTTACGAATTAAAATTTTAGATATTTTTCGGGCAGTCATGGAATAATATAAATTTTTATATTATATTCTTATCGATATTCTAAGGTGTTTGGTGTGATTCAGGATTTTTTTAAGGTGTTTTTATGTCTTTTTCTTGATTTTTATATTTTTGTACGTTTACGAATTAAATTTTTTGAGAAATCACGAAAAAATGTAAAATTTTGTTATTTTATTCATATCAATATTCTTAAGGTGACTGGTACGATTTGGGTATTTTTGAGGTGTTTTTTATGTCTTTTTCTTATGTATCTACCTCGCACACACTTATATAGAAGTGAACTCTGAACGCTGATTTATATTAACTTGGAGTGTATACTAATTGCAGCTTCTACTTCCTGTTACTAAAGGTCATCCAATAATTTGACACAAATGGCTGGAAAATTGTGAAGGAAACATTAAAATTCTACTTCCTTCTCATGTCTATCCAAACTTCATTTTGAATGCAATTCCTTTCCTTATGTCATGAACAATTGCTAGAAACTCTATTACTGCTGTTTATGAAAACTCAGTTGATTTTATTTTATCATATTTTTGACCTTGTCCTTTCTGTTTTAATTCTAAAACAGACTGAATTGTGAGTTTTTGTACCTGATAAAAGCTTTGTACTATGTGATTTCTGCATACTTTCTTCAAGTTTGTGTTATTAAATTGTGGGTGCTCCCTTCCAATCAGAGGAACAAAGAAAAGCTTAGGAAAGATGCTATTGATGCACCTTTTTGCCTAGCTCATGCTCTTGGAGAGGACTTCACCATTTTTATTTCTTCTATTCACAAGCTTATGGTTAAACATAAGCTGCCGGTCTGCATTGATTTTTGGGGTTCTCCCTATCACTACTATGACATTATAAAGGCTTATACTGCTGAGGAATTTGTTCTTGATATGGTAATTTTTCATATACAACACAACGAAATTGAAGAAATCGAGGGACGATTGAAAAAATGCGAACCACTAATTTTTTGAAGCACCACAACTCAGAGATTAAATCCGCGGCTGCCGGTTGAGGTCATCAGTGATCCTTTAAGTGATGAAGAGGGTGACCTCTATGAAGTTGGGACCGACATACAGAAGCAACTCGAGCTCAGAGGGATGCAATTCAGGGAGTCTCTCATATTCTCTTTTGATATTTGGATTGTGAGAACACAATCTCATTTTCAGTTGATGGTGCCTCCCTTGTAGTCATTTTGTCGATTGTTTCTGCATACAGTGATTGTGCCCTTGTCAGGTGTACTTTTCTTTCTTTGTTATGGTATTGGTGTGCCCTTGTTGAGATTTGATATTGTGGATGTTCTGTTGATATTGTGTTGGATTGGTCTATTTTAGTTTTTGATTTGTAGTTTGTAGCTTATTTGTTTTTGTTTTGATAATAACATTTGGATTGATGAAGCCCGCTTATTGATAGAGGTTGAAGACTTTCTTAAGGGTAAATTGTCGATTGCTTGTGAGTGTTTGATTGTGGCGAAGTCTGAGTAGCTGTTCCCGAATAGATGCATGAGGATGCATAAGGTTGCCTGATGATGGATTGGTTGACTGCTTTCTTAAGGAAAATCGTCATCTATTTGGGAAGGTTTTGACTTGGTTGGTACTAAGAGCACAGTCATACATGTGGATAGTATTGAGCATACCTCTCCATTTTTAAAAGGTTGAGCATGTTATGAATGATTTTGTGACAACTCTTACAACTCTTTTTTGTGAATTTTGATCCATTAGCGGTTAAAATGTTCACTGTTACTTGTATTTTCATAAGGAAGTAAGATTTTGAACCATCTTGATTGATTTGCATGCCATGTGTTTTGAGTTGTTGAATAATGCCTTGTGTTTGCTTTTGTCACCTAGTACTTGCCCGGTTGGTCTTGAAATGATGGTCTTGATTGAGTTTGGTTGGAGAAATGATCTTAGGCTTTCTTTGATGTTCTTGAAGTCCACTTGGCCTAAAAATCCCACCTTTGTACTAAATATATCCTTAGTTGTTCCATTTGAGCCTAATCCTTTTTATTGGCAACCACATTACATGTCACGCCTCAAATCCCATTAAGACGGACATGCACCTGATGCCCTAAAGGCCCAAGAGAACCAACATGTAACCTGTGTTTCCTATGCTTATAACTATGACAATCTTGTGACAAGTTCACATAGGATGCATCGATACGAACCAACATAAGTAGACCCAAAACTTATATACAAGACTTGGCCGTTGAGGCCACCACTTGTTAAGACGCAACTGAACCATATACATAAGTCTACAAAGCTTCTAAAAGATAGAAAACCTTAGAGTAGGTCGGGACAGACCTTGCCTTACCTTTAACTACAATACAATACCAAAATGAATCTACCAAGGACTCAGTAAAGCATCGAATCAACCTGGAGCTCACCAAAGTAGCTGAGTGTCGTGTGCTCCTATTGAAGAGGTCTACTAGCTGGAGTACCTGTGCCTGCAACATGAAATGCAGTGTCCCTCACGAGGGACGTCAGTACGAAAAAATGTACTGAATCTGTAAGGCAATAACATATATAAGTAAGAGTTCGAATGAAACCAAGTATCAATATATGTGTGCATAAATCAGAACAGAAGACCACCTTTGTTAACTCTTGTGGGATCATGTATGTTACATTCTTGTCTTTACCTTTCTATGTGTTATGATCTTTATAAGACATGTGATACGAATGACCAGCTAATCAGTGGTAGAAGAGGATGACCCATGCTAGTCATTTTAACCCCTGGGATGCTGTCCTCATAATTACACAAATTGGGACCGACCCATGCTAGGCTTTCGCCCCTGAGCTGCTTTAATCCTTGGGATTGTTGTTTTGGTGGTCATAATCATTTTTGATATTTGGAACTACGGACCAGTAGTAGAAGACATAAAAATAATACTTCAAGGCAGTAACAATGACATAAGGAGCTATATAACATCAATGCATTACTTGTGAGCTTAAATGACACAATTGACTTCAACTGACTAAGAGGACGATTCACCAAACTTTCTTTTGCAAATACCATTTCTATACCATCACATAGGAGGATAATTACACAAGTATAGAGTAGTGATCATATAATTAAGTAATTCTACACACTAAGGAGAGGGGGAAATATTGCTAGCTATTTGGAGATCGTACGCTGCCACTATGTTTCCTTTACTAGGAATAGAACTTAGGAAATTCACTTATTGATATTAATCACAAGTATCGGATTTCATGTTGAAGAATATTGAATCGAATAGCCTTACATACCTTATCCTCTGACCAATACAACTATCACGATTCAACCTTCCCTTTTAGGTTTTAATCTACAATATAAGTCATGATAAACTAAAATTAGCAGCTATCACACCGTGAGCCTCGTAAAATAGTAGCTAACTTTGACGGATAATGAGCCCATACAACCCTTAAAATAACGTGTACCACACCCTCCTTCTCTGCCCAATACATACATTATATATCATTTTCCAAGATTACCCAAGCTGCACCAACAACAATACACATAAAACAACCTCACATATTCTTTATCATACAACCAATTATTGAACTCACCACCCCCTTGAGTTTTTCATGACAGCACACCCATGATTCCTCACTCAAACTCATACTTAAGGAGGAAGAAAATGGAGCAGTCACCTTACCTCAATTTCTGCAACTTATCCTTATAACTTGAATTCCTCTAGAACTTCAACTTCCCTTCACACTTAAACCAAAGAAGAAGAGAAAAATATCTTAATAATTAAGGAAAGTGAGCAGTAGCTTGTGGGAACTTCTACCTTGTACGTATAAATAAGCATGAATAACATGTTTTCTAGTCTTCCATGGGAGAATTAAGCTAAATCCATAAATGTTTCTCTTACCCTGGTTTGCAGATATGAGGGTTTCTTCAAGAACCCTAGAAGGAATTTTTAGGCTGCTCTTGGGAGAAAAGAGAGAGAGATAGCTAAAGTAAATTGTGAATTTTGTGTGTTAAAATGAGTGAAAAGATCACCTCATATTGGATTTATATGGAGCCTTCTTGACAATAAAAAAATAAACCTCTAGAACCTCCCTCTTTTGGTCCATTTTCAACAACTAATTGGTCAAGTAGGTGATGTACCTGCTTATGTACATCAAGCAGCTCAAAAGGTCAAACTAGGTGATGCACCTACTTGCTTTCACTTGGGCTTAAATATATTGGACCTTGGCAGATTTGACTGCTGGGATTTAATTTCATTTTCTTTTTATTTAACTTAGTTTGGGCCTCAAGTGAGTCCATTATCATAGGCCCAAATCTGATCCATAAACCTTGGCCTTTTTAGCTAGATCCATATAGCTCAAGTAGGTGATGCACTTACTTGGTCCTTTGGACTGGTCAATAAGTCAAAGTAGGTGATGCACCAACTTGTCACCTACTAGCTTAGTTAAGTCAAGCAAGCATCTCACTTATTTTATTCCATTTTCTAAATATTAATCCCTTTTGCTTAACTTAGCACTTAACTTTCAACTCTAAGCTCAAGACCACCTTACTGTCTCGAGTTTAAATACTCCCATTGAAGTTAACTTGCAGTGCACATGCTGAAACATGCAAGGCATCACATCACCTTCCGAGCTAGTTTAAACCAACGCTAATCATATAAGAAACATGGTCCCCACATATACTATAAGGCTAAGTCAAGTATCACAAGAATAGAACAAGCATATGCATAATACAGGCTGTTACATTACAAGCCTTATCCTTTTTGAAAAAGTAACCCTCTTTTGAACCTTTCCCTCCTTGAACTTGATATTGTGAAAGTTGAGGCTAAAAGCTTATGTTGGGGGGTGTTATGGGAAATTAATTGAAGAGATGCTTACCACATGAGGGTTTGATATTAAAAAAAAGAAAAAAAAGAAGAAGGGAGAAATTGAAGGATGGATGGGAAGTCTTAAAGAAAGTAAAAACTTTGAAAAAGAAAGAAAGAAAGAAAAAAAATGAATAAATGAGACTTGAATTCTCCAAAAGTTGAAAATGGTTGCATGCATCTAGAGTGGAAATAAGAAAAGAAAAATGAAAAGTTCTGTGGAATGTGCATGGGTTTGAAAAGTGGAGAAAGTTGGAAATGATGAGTTGTTGTGTAGTGTTCAAGGAGGGTGTAGTCACTTATAAGCAAATGACATCCTAACCTTCCCTAAGCCTACATTACAAGCTTAACAAAGTACTTTGAGATTTCTAACCAAATGGAGTTGAGTCAATATTGATTGAAAAAATGGGCAAGCCTATGGTGTGACATTTGTGTGCATGAGATGATTCTTTGTGAGTGTGAGTGTTGCATCTTTGTCCCTTGTCTTGTTTATAGTTGTGTGGTTTTGGGGCACTTCTTTCTTGTGAGGGCATGTAAGTTGAAAAAGTGGTGATTTTGAAAATTCCTAATTGAGTCAAGTGAGCATGTGAAAGAGTTAATGAGTTGAGTCATTTCTTGAGTTTGAGTTGTTGTCACTTAAATGATTCTTGATTTTTGAAAATGTTTCATGAGAATGAGAGGATTTCTTTTGTGAAAAGTTTGCATGTGGGCTATTTGTTAGTACCAACCGAAGCCATTACCTTTGTACTTAATTGAGAAAGGGAAATTGATTTGTGGTGTGTTTTGAAATAAGAGCCTCTTATGTTTTTGATTTTCTTTACTTGAGGACAAACAAAGTTTCTATGTTGAGGGTGTTGATGAGTGCGTTGTATTTCCACTCATTTGAGGTTCTTTTCGTAGTTATTTTGTCTTGCTTTAGTTTAGAAATTGGTGATTTTAATGTCGTATTTTTGATATTTGCACGATAAAGAAATGGAGAGTTGATTTAAGAGATCCTTGAAGAAACCAAGTGAACTTGAGGCAAAAATAGGTCAAGAGATGAAAATGCGATTTCTTGCAGGGATTTAGTGTTTAGATTTTAGACCATAAGGTTTAGGGTTGAGAGTTTATGGTTTAGGATATAGGTTTTAGTCCCTAGGGTGTATAATTTAGGGTTTAGGCCCTAAGGTTTAACGTTTAGCATTTAGAGTTTAGGGCTTATTGTTTAGGCCCTAAGGTTTATGGTTTAGGCCACAAGGTTTAGGGTTGAGGGTTTATATCCTAAGGTTAAGGGTTTTTGGTTTATGATTTAGGGTTTAGAGTTTAGGCTGTACGATTTACAATTTATTATTTATGGTTTAGGTTTTAGGCTTTAGGCCCTAAGGTTTAGGGTTATTCTTCAGTGTTTAGGGTTTAGGCCCTAGGGTTTAGGGTTTAAGGTGTATGGTTTATGGTTTAGGGGTTAGGTCCCAAGGGTTAGAGTTTAGAATTTATGGTTTAGGCTTTAGGGTCTAGGTCCTAAGGCTTAGGGTGTAGGGTTTAAGCCATTAGGTTTAAAGTTTAGGGTTTAGGCACTTAGGTTTAGGGTTTAGGATTTAGGACCTAAGTTTTAGAGTTTAGGGTATATGGTTTCGAGTTTAGGGTTTAGGCCCTAAGGCTTAGGGTGGTCTATCTTAGTTTTATATTTGTAGTTTGTGGCTTCTTTGTTTTTGTTTAAATAATTGTGATATGGATTGATTATGCCTGACGATGGATAGATTGACGACTTTCTTAAGGGTAAATCGTTGATTGCTTGTGAGTGTTTAATTGGTGTTGGATGTGGTGAAGTTTGAGTAGGGTTTAAGGTTTAGGTCCTAAGGATTACAATTTATTGTTTATAGTTTATGTTAAAGCCAAAAAGGTTCCACGCGTGAGGTAGGGTGTTAAAGCCAAAAAAGTTTCACATTGGTGGTTAATGAGATGGGTGGACTCCTTGTAAGGCTTGGGCTTCCTCCCTTGGAGCTAGATTTTGGGGTGTGAGTTAGTCCTAAGAGCTAATTTAACATAGTATCAGAGCAGGGCCCATCTCACCCAATGTTAAAAATAAAAAAAATTCCAAAAAATGCCACACACCAGATGCTAAGCACTGGGCGTAAGGTGGGTCAAAAATTGCCCACGCACCAGATACTAAGCACTGGCGTTAGGTGGGGTGTTAAATCCAAAAAAGTTCCACGCGTGAGGTGGGGTTATTTGTAGTTTGTGGCTTCTTTGTTTTTGTTTAAATAATTGAGATATGGATTGATGATGCCCTATGATGGATAGATTGATGACTTTCTTAAGGGTAAATTATCGATTGCTTGTAAGTGTTTGATTGGTGTTGGATGTGGTGAAGTCTGAGTAGGGTTTTGGAATTAGGCCCTAAGGTTAGGGTTTAGAGATTAGGGTTTAGGGTTAGGCCCGTAGGTTTAGGGTTAATGCCCTAAGGTTTATGGTTTGGGGTTTAGGCCCTAAGGTTAAGGGTTTAGGTCCCAAGGTATATGGTTTAGATTTAGGCCCAATTAAATGATTCTGAATGTCATATCAGTGGTGTGTATGCTTCTAACTGGAAATGAGATAGATATGAGAGGAATTAGTTGATGCTAGAAGTCTGATGGAGGCCCTAAGGTTAAAGGTTTAGGTCCCAAGGTATATGGTTTAGATTTAGGCCTAATTAATGATTCTGAATGTCATATCAGTGATGTGGATGCTTCTAACTAGAAAGGAGATGGATATGAGAGGAATTAGTTGATGTTAGAAGTCTGATGGAGGAGCCATGTCCTATTTGTGATGAATTTAATACGTTTAGATTCCCATATGAAAAAAAGGACTGCATTAGAAGGACTTCGATTATGGGAGAATTTTCATATTGTATGAAGGGCATGGAACTAGTTGATTTGCAGCTTGATGTGGAACTTACAATTGGTTAAAAGGAGAAGACCATACTAATTCCTTTGGAATAAATCCAAGGAATGGAATAACCAATTCAGTAATCTAAAGCAGTCTACTCTACAGAGAGTGATTTCAGATCATGTCCTAACTGCTCTGTTATGTTTAGGATTTAGGGATTAAACCTTAAGGTTTAGGGTTTAGGATTTATGGTTTAGGTTTTAGGATTTAGGCATTAAGGCTTAGGGTGTAGGGTTTAAGGTGTTGGGTTTAGGGCTAGGATTTAACGACCCTAAGGTTTAGGGTTTAGGGTTTATGATTTATGGTTTAGGCCCTAAAATTTAGGGTTTAGGGTTTATGGTTTATGGTTTATGGGTTTGGGTTTAGAGTTTAGGTCCTAAGGTTTAAGGTTAATGCACTAAGGCTTAGAGTTAATGAATTATGGTTTAGACCCTAAGGTTTAAGATTTAGGCACTAAAGCTTAGATTTTATTGTTTATGATTTAGGGTTTAGGCCTAATGTTTAGGGTTTAGGGTTTAGCGTTTAGGCCCAAAGACTTAGAGTTTTGGGTTTATGGTTTTGGTTTAGGGTTTAGGCCCTAAGATGAGAGTTTAGGATTATATTTTAGGCCCTAAGATTTCAGGTTTAGATTTTAGAATTTATGGTTGGGTGTAGGGTTTAGGCCCTAAATTTTAGGGTTTAGGATTTAGTCCCTAAATTTAGGGTTTAGGATTTGGGGATTTAAGTCCTAAGGTTTAGGGTTTAAGATTTAAGATTTTGGCCATAAGATTTATGATTTAGCATTTAGATCCTAAGATTTAGTGTTTATGATTTATGATTTAGGTTTTAGAGTTTAGGCTCTAAGATTTAAAATTTATGTTTTATGTTTTATGGTTTATGGTTTAGCATTTATGCCATAAGGTTAAAGGTTTAGGTCCTCAGGTTTAAGCCCTAAGACTTAGGGTTTTGGGTTTATTGTTTATGTTGTAGGGTTTACGCCCCAAGGTTTAGGGTTTAGGATTTAACCCTATGGTTTAAGGTTTAGCTTAAGGTTTAGGGTTAATGGTTTAGGTCCTAAGGTTTAGGGTTTTGGAATTAGGGTTTATGGTTAGGCCCAAAGGTTTAGAGTTTACGGTTTAGGCCCTAAGGTTTAGATATTTGGTTTAAGCTTAGGCCCAAAGGTTTGGGTTTATGACTTAAGTTTTTTTTAAAGACCCTTGAGGTGGGTCAGGGCTTAGCAACACCCCCAAGCCTTATCATTAATAAAACAAAAACAAGGGAAATACAAGGAGGGGACATAAACCTTACCTCCAAAACTATGGTGGTTCATAAGTCAAATATCCTACTAAGGACGAACAACTCATCCCCGATACTAGAAAAGAAACCTAGATCAACTGTGTGCACCTAGAAGAGAGGACTCTTCTCAATGCAAGTAATATATGAAAGCGATAAATAAGGGAGATTCTCCCTTTACAAAGGAAAAAGCAAAAAGCAAAAGGGAATCTTTACATGAACCATATGGAAAGTTGTCGGATCAAGGTGGTTCTCTAATCTTCATCTTTCTTCTTCTAAAATTTTTGCATCTCACTCTTGTCCAGCATATAGTATCCTCTAGCTTCTTTTGGTAGCTGGTGAACATGGAAGTAATGTTGAGGGACTTCACTGTTATGGCTAGTTTTAGATAAAACATCACCCATAAAGTTAGTCTCTCTAAAGGTGTGATTACATGAAAAACATTGGAATTGATCACATGTTCTCTTAAGGTTAGCTACAACATGCTGCAAATTCCAAGGTGGAGCAACTTCTTGTTTTATCCAGTGAACCACTAACTCCGAGTCTACTTCAAAAATCACATGGTTGAAACCATTATTTAGACACCAAGATAGACCCCATTGAGTAGCTTCAATCTCTATTTGGTTGTTGGTACCATGGCCTAGTGGAGTAGCATAAGCATAGATTAAATCATTGAGTAGCTTCAATCTCTATTTGGTTGTTAGGGTTTAGTCCCTATGGTGTAGGATTTATGGTTTAGTCTCTAAGGCGTAAGGTTTAGGGTTTAGGATTTAAGGACCCTAAGGTATGGTTTAGGCCCTAAAATTTAGGGTTGAAGGTTTAGGGTTTATGATTTATGGTTTAGGGGTTAGGGTTTACAGTTTAGGTCCTAAGGTTTAGGGTTTAGGCACTAAGGCTTAGAGTTCATGGTTCATGGTTTAGACCCTAAGGTTTAGGATTTAGGCACTAAAGCTTAGAGTTTTTTGTTTATGATTTAGTGTTTAGGCCTAATGTTTAGGGTTTAGCGTTTAGGACCAAAAGCTTAGGGTTTTAGGTTTATGGTTTCAGTTTAGGGTTTAGGATTTAGGCCCTAAGCTTTCAGGTTAGTTTAGAATTTAGGGTTGTTTTAGAGTTTATAATTTAGGTTTGGGTGTAGGGTTCAGGGTTTAGGCCCTAAGTTTTAGGGTTTGGGATTTAGGCCATAATTTTAGGGTTTAGGATTTAGGGATTAGGTACTAAGGTTAAGGGTTTAAGATTTATGATTTTTCCCCTAAGATTTATGATTTAGGATTCAATCCTAAGATTTAGGGTTTATGGTTTTTGGTTTATGATTTAGGTTTTAGAGTTTTGGCCGTAAGATTTAGAATTTATATTTTATTGTTTATGGTTTAGGATTTATGCCATTGGTTAAAGGTTTAGGTCCTAAGGCTTAGGGTTTTGGGTTTATGGTTTATGTTGTAGGGTTTACACCCCAAGGTTTAGGGTTTAGGCCTTAAGGTTTATGGTTTAGGCCTAATGTTTAGGGTTTAGGGTTTAGGGTTAGTCCCAAAGGTTTAAGGTTTATCGTTTAGGCCCTAAGGTAAGGTTTAGAGATTTGGATTAAGATTAGGCCCAAAGGTTTAGGGTTTATGACTTAAGTTTTTTTTTTATAATGAACCTTGAGGTGGGTCAGGGGATTAGTAACAGCCCTAGGCCTATCATTAATAAAACAAAAACAAGGGAAATACAAGGAGGGGACATAAACCTTACCTCCGATCCTATGGTGGTTCATAAGTCGACTATCCTACAAAGGATGACCAACTCATCTCGATACTTGAAAAGAAACCTAGATCAACTGTGCACCTAGAAGAGAGAACTCTTCTTAGTACAAGTAATATAGGAAAGCCATAAATGAGGGAGTCTCTCCCTATACAAAGTAAAAAGAAAAAACAAAATGCAAAAAACAAAAGAGCATCTTCACATGAACCATAGGAAAAGCTGTCGGATCAAGGTGGTTCTCTGATCTTCATCTTTATTATTCTAAAATTTGGTATCTCACTCTTGTCCAACATATAGTATCCTCTAGCTTCTTTTTGTAGCTGGTGGACATGGAAGTAATGTTGAGGGACTTCACTGTTATGGCTAGTTTTAGATAAAACATAAGACATAAATTTAGTCTCTCTAAAGATGTGATTACAGGAAAAGGATTTGAATTGATCACATGTTCTCTTAAGGTTAGATACATCATGCTAAAAATTCCAAGGTGGAGCAACTTCTTGTTTTATCCAGTGAATCACTAACTCAGAGTCTACTTCCTAAATCACCTGGTTAAACCCATTATTTAGACACCAAGATAGACCCCATTGAGCAGCTTCAATCTCTGCTTAGTTGTTGGTACCAAGGCCTAGTGGAGTAGCATAAGCATAGATTTAATCACCTTGGGCTTTTCTAACAATACCACTAGCCCCTATCTCTCCTGGGTTGTCTTATGCACTACCATTAGAGTTGATTTTAACCACATTTGTAGGTGGCTTAAACCAACTTACCTTTATAATTTTGATATCATGGAAGCAATTTCCTACAAAATGTATCAACTCAGGCCACTTTGATGGCCATTTGATGTAAGGAGAGTTGATGATAATGAGGTTGTTGATGTCTTTAAGCACCAAGTATATCACTCTAGTCATATTAAATTTGTATCCTCCATATTTGCATACATATATATTTTTCCACAGGTTCCAACAAGTAAAGTTATTGATTACTTCAAACATCAAGGCTATAAGGTTCATACATGTAAGAAGACCAATGGCAGACACAAAAGAAAAAGAACTTTAGAGGCTATCCTCATGTGTAGTGTTGCAGTCCCCACCCCAAGTGGTGCCCCTAAAGTTTATTAGGACAATCTAAGCATGGATGCTAATAAAAAGAATGGTATTGACTCAATGCTCCCCACCTCTCAACTCCATGGTAGTGTTGTTGTCCCCATTCCCAGTGTTACCCCTAAAGTATTTTATAACAAGCAAAGCAAGGATGCCAACAATAAGCAAGGTATTGACTCAATGGTCCATTAACCCCACCTCATTAATAATTGTGTTGTTTTACCTGGATCTGTCATGTGAGAAGTCTGGAGGTGTGAAAGGGGGTATGCAGGAGAAAATCACTAATTTGGAGGAAGGGGAACTGAAAGGGGGTGGTAGTTCACTAGTTCTAATATGGATGACCCTAGGATTGACCTTAGAGCTCCTTCTACCACAATTTATCAAGCTCATATGATACAAGGTAACATCAACAACAAGATCAACATGACTATTCATAATGACACTGAGAATCTGAGTCCAGTTTTGATTGAAGATATAGACCCTGGTACTGAAGATTTTGTTGATTATGAGTCTATGGAGGGGCCTGAATTGGGTCACAATGATGATGAGGGTGAGGTGAAATCAGGCAGGGTTGAGGTTAATGCTCTATTTCAACAAGAAAAAAGGAATCCTGTCTATAAATAAGCCGATTCAAGGGGTCATTTTCAGGCAGCAACTCTTACCATGAGTCAGGTGAAGCAGTAACAGAATATTATGTTGGAAGGTCAATAAAATAAAGAGAACTCTAATGTTGTTTTACATCAGTCTGATGGGGTGGGTGAAGGGACTCATATTGAAACAATATTGAAAAACAAGGGCAAAACAATAAAGCTTTAGAGTAGATGAGTTTAGAAGAAAAGAGAAGCTAATAGAAGAAAGGAAAAATTAGCTCTTAAGGAAAAAAAAGAAGGAAAAACAACAATATTTAGCTCAGAAATAAAGAAGAAGACCAGGGTTCAAAGGAAAAATGCACCATCAATACAATCCCTTAGACTACTGGTAATGCCCATGATCCTCTAGAAGAGTACACAATGGTTCACTATGAAGAAGAATTGGATAAAGATATGCTACTTGTGAATGATCAAGAAGAAGCTTAATTACAGTTTAGGCACTTAGGTTTAGGTTTAGGCACTAAGATTAGGGCTTAGCATTTAGGTTTTAGGGTTTAGGTCCTAATGTTTTGAGGTTTAGGTTTAGGACTTAAGGTTTAGGGTTTAGAGTTTATGATTTAGGACCTAAGGTTTATAGTTTAGGATTTAGGGTTTCAATTTTTGGGTCTAGGCCCTAAGGTTTAGAGTTTAGTTTTTAGGGTTTATGCCATAAGGTTTAGGGTTTGACCCAATGGTTTTAGGTTTAGGGTTTATACCTTATGGTTTGGGGTTTTGGGTTTAGCGTTTAGGTTTAGGTTTAGGTTGAGGTCCCAAGGTTTAGAGTTTAGGCCCTAAGATTTAGGGTTTAGAGTTTACAGCTTAGGGTTTAGTCCCTAAGATGTAGGATGTAGGGTTTAGGCCCTAAGGTTTAGGGTTATGGGTTTAGGGTTTAAGGTTTCAGATTTGTGATTTAGGTTTTAGGGTTTAGGCCATAAGGTTTAGGATTTAGGGTTTAGGCCCTAATGTTTAGGGTTTATGATATATGGTTAAGGATTTAGGGTTTATGGTTTAGGCTCCAAGGTTTATGGTTTAGGGAAAAGGGTTTAGGCAGTAAGGTTTAAGAACATGTTTTGATGGTATCTCAAATTGTAGTAGTTCCTTAAAAGATAGATGTTTGGTTAACATCTTCTTGATTCCTTTTAATGATATTTCACTTATTTTCATAAAAACAAAACAAAAGAGACTCCTTAGGTATCCCATCAAGTAGGAGCTTCAATCCAGTTTTAGGTCAAATCTCTCGCTCCTCATTGCACAATATATTTTAAAACCAAGAAAAATATGAAGGTCGGCCTGTACTCTGAGTTGTAGCAGCAATTATTGAATTTTTGTTTCTATTTCTCCCTTCTGTTATTTGATTAATATTTCTATTACTTTTCTTCAAACTTTGAGGATGTCTAGTTGGGTATACTATCTCTAAACTACATTTATGTAGGTCAATGATGGCAAATTGCGTACCGCCGGTGAGTATGCAACTTTTTGGCCGTTAGGATAAGATCTTTGTACCTTCGTCTCACCTGGACTGTAATCGATGACTGTTTTTGAGCTTATGAGATGTGTTCATTCTGTTGAGTATTTTGGCATATATTGAGGAAATCTATGTATAATTTTTTTGCAGGGTAGAGAGATGGAATAAGTTATGTGGGTATTAGTTATACATGGTTTCAAAATTATAAAATTGCATATTTACCCCTTCTTTTTTCCCATAAGGGTAGCTTAGTTTAGGAACAAATTACGTAGGACCTAGTACTATATGAATTAGCACTAGTTATCAGTAGTTGAGTTATAGATATAATATATACAAATTAATAAGCAATTATAATATATAGTTTAAAATATTTATATCCTTAAATAATAAAAAGTATTCTTGCTAGAATTAACAAAGTAGCATTTTAGGAAGCATCAATCACCGCTTAGGTTGTTTTCTCCTTTCTCTTTGACAAGACTCTTTCAATTACCCCCATTATAGATAATTTCTCCGACTTTTATAAGGTACCAGATTCTTTAATTCCCTTTTAATTTTTCCTGTGTATTTAACATGATTCAAGATTAGAAAATATATTTTATTTAATCAATATCATAATTACTTGATTTTTGTTTGGGCCATGTATATAATTAATTTATAACAAATCCAACTTTCAATAAGAAATAATTCATGTATTATTATTCCTACATAACTAATACATGCATAACTAATACCTACGTAACTTATTCTGCATTACTAATACCTACATAGCTTATTCCTACATAACTAATACCTGTATAACTTATTCCTACATAACTAATACCTGCATAACTAGAACCATTAACCAAACAACCCTTAGAGTTTAGGATTAAAGTTTGGGTTTTGGGGTTTATGGTTTAGGGATAAGGGTTTAGGATTTAGGCCCTCTTAGTTTAGGGTTTAGGATTTATGGTTTAGGGTTTAGGGTTTAGTCCCCAAAGTTTAGGATTTAGGGTTTAAGCCCTAAGGTTTAGGGGTTAGGATTTATGGTTTACACTTAAGGATTTAGGCCCTAAGGTTTAGAGTTTAGGGTTTAATGTTAAGTCCCTAAGGTTTAGGATTTAGGATTTGGGTCCAAAGGTTTAAGTTTTCGAGTTTAAGGTTTAGATTTTAGGCCCTAAGTTTAGGTTTAGGCCCTATGAGTTAGTGTTTAGGGTTTAGGACTTAGATTTCATGGTTTAGATTTTAGACCATAAGGTTTTGGGTTGAGAATTTATGGTTTAGGATTTAGGGTTTAGTCTCTCGGGTGTACGATATAGAATTTAGGCCCTAAGGTTTAAAGCTTAGCATTTATTGTTTAGGGTTTATGGTTTAGGCCCTAAGGTTTAGGGTTTAGAATTTATGGTTTAGGCCATAAGGTTTAGGGTTGAGGGTTTAGATTCTAAGGTTAAGGGTTTTTGGTTCTTGGTTTATGATTTAGGGTTTAGAATTTAGGCTCTAAGGTTTAGGGTTTAGGCTCTAAGGTTTACAATTTATTGTTTAGGGTTTCATGTTTATGGTTTAGGTTTTAGGGTTTAGGGTTTAGGATTTAAGGTTTATATGGTTTATGGTTTTGGGGTTATGTGTTAGGCCCTAAGGTTTAGAGTGTAGAATTTATGGTTTAGGCTTTAGGGTCTAGGTCCTAAGGTTTAGGGTGTAGGGTTTAAGCCATCAGGTTAAGAGTTTATGGTATATGGTTTAGGATTTAGGCACTTAGGTTTAGGGTTTAGGATTTAGGGCCTAAGTTTTAGAGCTTAGGGTATAGGGTTTCGAGTTTAGGCCCTAAGGTTAAGGGTGGTCTATCTTAGTTTTTGATTTGTAGTTTGTGGCTTCTTTGTTTTTGTTTAAATAATTGAGATATGGATTGATGATGCCCGATGATGGATTGATTGACGACTTTCTTAAGGGTAAATCGTCGATTGCTTGTGAGTGTTTGATTGGTGTTGGATGTGGTGAAGTCTGAGTAGGGTTTAAGGTTTAGAGTTAGGGTTTAGGGTTAGGCTTGTAGGTTTAGGGTTAATGAACTAAGGTTTATGGTTTGGGTTTAGGCCCTAAGGTTAAGTGTTTAGGGTTTAGGTCCAAAGGTATATGGTTTAAGATTTAGGCCCAATTAAATGATTTTGAATGTCATATCAGTGGTATGTATGCTTCTAACAGAAAATTGGAAATGAGACTAATATGAGAGGAATTAGCTGATGTTAGAAGTCTGATGGATGGGCCATGGCCTATTTGTGGTGAATTAATATATGTACATTCCCATATGAAAAAAAGGATTGCATTAGGAAAACTTCAACTATGGGAGAATTTTCAGATTGTATGGAGGGCATGGAACTAGTTGATTTGCAGCTTGATGTGGAACTTACACTTGGTTTAAAGGAGAAGACCATACTAATTCCTCTGGAATAGATCCACAAAATGAAATAACCAATTCAGTAATTTATAACACTCTTATACTCTATAGAGAGTGGCTTCAAATCATGTCCCAATTGCTATGTTCTGCTTAGTGTTTAGGGTTTAGGATTTAAACCCTAAGTTTTAGTGTTTTGGATTTATGGTTTAGGTTTTAGGGTTTAGGCATTAAGGTTTAGGGTTTAGGATTTATGGTTTAGGTTTCAAGGTTTAGGAATTAAGCTTTAGGGTTTAGGTTTAAGGTAAAGACCCTAAAGTTTAGGGTTTAGGATTTAGGATTTAGGGTTTAGTCCCTATGGTGTAGGGTTTAGGGTTTAGTCTCTAAGGTGTAAGGTTTAGGGTTTAGGATTTAAGGACCCTAAGGTATGGTTTAGGCCTAAAATTTAGGGTTGAAGGTTTAGGGTTTATGGTTTATGGTTTAGGGGTTAGGGTTTAGAGTTTAGGTCCTAAGGTTTAGGGTTTAGGCACTAAGGCTTAGAGTTCATAATATATGGTTTAGGGTTTAGACCCTAAGGTTTAGGATTTAGGCACTAAAGCTTCGAGTTTTTTGTTTTTGATTTAGGGTTTAGGCCTAATGTTTAGAGTTTAGTGTTTAGGACCAAAGGCTTAGGGTTTAAGATTTTGGCCCTAAGGTTTTAGGTTAGTTTATAATTTAGGGTTGTTTTAGAGTTTAGAATTTAGGGTTGGGTGTAGGGTTTAGGCCCAAGATACAGGGTTTAGGCCCAAAGTTTTAGGGTTTAGGATTTAGGCCATAAATTTAGGGTTTAGGATTTAGGGATTAGGTACTAAGGTCAAGGGTTTAAGATTTATGATTTTGGCCCTAAGATTTATGATTTAGGGTTTAGATCCTAAGATTTAGGGTTTATGGTTTATGATTTAGGTTTTAGAGTTTAGGCCCTAAGATTTAGAATTTATATTTTATTGTTTATGGTTTAGGATTTATGCCATTGGTTAAAGGTTTAGGTCCTAAGGCTTAGGGTTTTGGGTTTAGGGTTTAGGTCTTTTAGGATTTAGCCCTAAGGTTTAAGGATTAGGGTTTAGGCCTTAAGGTTTATGGTTTAGGAATTAGGGTTTAGGCCTAATGTTTAGGGTTTAGGGTTAGTCCCAAAGGTTTAAGGTTTATGGTTTAGGCCTTAAGGTAAGGTTTAGAGATTTGGATTAAGGTTAGGCCCAAAGGTTTAGGGTTTATGACTTAAGTTTTTTTTATAATGAACCTTGAGGTGGGTCAGGGGCTTAGCAACACCCTTAGGCCTATCATTAATAAAACAAAAACAAGGGAAACATAAACCTTACCTCCGATCCTATGGTGGTTCATAAGTCGACTATCCTACTAAGGACGACCAACTCATCCCGATACTAGAAAAGAAACCTAGATCAACTGTGCACCTAGAAGAGAGGACTCTTCTCAATACAAGTAATATAAGAAAGCCATAAATGATAGAGTCTATCCCTTTACAAAGTAAGAAGAAAAATCAAAAAGCAAAAAACAAAAGGGCATCTTCACATGAACCCTATGAAAAGCTGTCGGATCAAGGTGGTTCTCTGATCTTCATCTTTCTTCTTCTAAAATTTGGCATCTCACTCTTGTCCAGCATATAGTATCCTCTAGCTTCTTTTTGTAGCTGGTGAACATGGAAGTAATGTTGAGGGACTTCATTGTTATGGCTAGTTTTAGATAAAACATAAGCCATAAATTTAGTCTCTCTAAAGGTGTGATTAAAGGAAAAGGATTTGAATTGATCACACATTCTCTTAAGGTTAGATACATCATGCTACAAATTCCAAGGTGGAGCAACTTCTTGTTTTATCCAATGAACCATTAACTCAGAGTCTACTTCCAAAATTACATGGTTAAAACCAATATTTAGACACCAAGATAGACCCCATTGAGCAGCTTCAATATCTACTTGGTTGTTGGTACCATGGCCTAGTGGAGTAGCATAGGCATAAATTAAATTACCTTGGGGTTTTCTTACAATACCACTAGCCCCTATCTTTCCTGGGTTGACTTACGCACTACCATCATAGTTGATTTTAACCATATTTGTAGGTGACTTAAACCAACTTACCTTTGTAATTTTAATATCATGGAAGCATTTTCCTGCAAACTGTATCAACTCAGGCCACTTGGATGGCCATTTGATGTAAGGAGAGTTGATGAGTAGGAGGTTGTTGATGTCTTTAAGCACCAAGTATATCACACTAGTCATATCAGATTTGTTTCCTCCATATTTTCATGAACATCTATTTTTCCATAGGTTCCAACAAGTAAAGATATTGATTATTGCAAACATCAAGGCCATAAGGTTCATACATGCAATGTCAAGAGGAGAGATGATTAATATTGAAGAAGAAAGGCAATGGAAGCAGCAAACAAGAACAAAACCATTACAACACAAGGAAATGACACTCATGTAACTACTCTACCAATTAATTATAGCCTGTTAAGAATAATATTTCTTCTAGTGTTTCAGGTACCAAAGAACAGCCATTAAGAACTCATCAGGATGAATAAAAGATGCAAGAAGACTAAAGGCAGCTACAAAATAAAAAAAGAACTTTAGAGGCTATCATCAAAACAATCAGAGGAATCACCATGTGTAGTGTTGCAGTCCCTAGCCCCGGTGGTGCCCCTAAAGTTTATCAGGACAATCAAAGCAAGGATGCAAATAAAAAGCAAGGTATTGACTCAATGCTCCCCACCCTTCAACCCCATGGTAGTGTTGTTGTGCCCATTCCAGTGTTACCCCTAAAGTATTTTATAACAAGCAAAGCAAGGATGCCAACAATAAGCAAGGTATTGGCTCAATGGTCCATCAACCCCACCCCATTAATAATTGTACTATTTTACCTGGATCAGTCATCTGAGAAGTCTGGAGGTGTGAAAGGGGGTATGTAGGAGAAAATCACTAATTTGGAGGAAGTGGAACCAAAAGGGGGTGGTATTTCACTAGTTCTAATATGGATGACCCTAGGATTAACCTTAGAGCTCCTGATACCACAACTTATCAAGCTCTTATGATACAAGGTAACATCAACACTAAGATCAACATGACTACTCAGAATGACGCTCAAAATCTGAGTCCAGTTTTGATTGAAGATATAGACCCTGGTGCTAAAGATTCCATAGATTATGAATCTATGTAGGGGCCTGAATTATGTCACAGTGATGATGAGAATGAGGTGAACTCAGGCAGGGTTTAGGTTAATGTCTAGTTCAACAATAAAAAAAGAGTCCTATGTATAAAAAAGCTGATTCAAGGGGTCATTTTCAGGCAGCAACTCAGACCATGAGTTAGGTGCAGCACCAACAACATATTATGTAGGAAGGTCAATAAAATAAAGAGAACTCTAATGTTGTTTTACATCAGTCTGATGGGGGTGGGTGAAGGGACTCATATAGAAACACTATTGAAAAATAAGGGCTAACTAATAAAGCTTCAGAGCAGATGAGTTCAGAAGAAAAGAGAAGCTAATAGAAAAAGATAGGAAAAATTAACTCTTGAGGAAGAAAAAGAAGGAAAAACAACAATATTTAGCCCAAAAAAGGAAGAAGACCAGATAGTTCAACGGAAAAATGCACCATCAACACAATCTTTGAGACTACTGATAATGCCCATGATCCTCTAGAAGATTACAAAGTGGTTCACTATGAAGATGAATTGGATAAAGATAAGCTACCTATGAATGATCAAGAAGAAGCTTAATTAGAGTTTAGGCACTTAGGTTTAGGGTTTAGGCACTAAGGTTAGCCCTAAGCTATGGTGAGCTTTGGGTGTCGACGAGTAAATTATGTGCTGTTGACGCAATTGAAAATAAGCCTGTGACAAGTGGTATCAGAGCTTGGTTTGAGCCAAGTTGTTGGAGAAGTATGAGCAGATTGTGAACTTTCATGCAGAGACTATGTCAAAGTGGAGATTGTTTTTTACCATGCTCATCAAACATCAATGAACCGATGCTAGAGTCTGAAGGGGATTAGTTATATACAATGAGCTAGATGGAGTTATATCAAGCAAAGACCTGTGTAGGTTAATTCGAATTTGAGGCATCTGAGTGTGATCGAGGTATCTTCGACGGTTAACTTCAAATTATTGGATACAGTTTTTCAGAGGGATTATGTCAAGGCACGTTGGGTTGGCTTGTTGCACCTCGTGTAATGCTATTGTGGTAGTATTACAAAATTGGACAAAGTTGCTCAAATGTCCTAGATTGTGACCAACCTCCAACTTTTTTGAAACTCTGTGTGTAGTCTCTTGGCAGCTTGTTAAGCAAGAAACATTTGACTAGACGATGAACGTCAGACAGAGATGGTGAGTGCATTAGAAGGTTGTCAGTCTGTGGTGTTCATTTAATGCGACGAGTTAAGTTCTCAACCATGAAAGAGTCTACGCTTGTAAAGACTACATAAATGTACCGATTAGTCGGGTGGCCAGTAATGGGTCTACGTCTGCTAGGTCGTTCAGCTATGTTTTGAGAGGTATGTCAGCCATGGACTATAAACTTTGGGGTTTGATCATAAAAAAGATCTTTCCATAGATGTGGTGAATACATCAGTTGACTGTCCTTCCGACATGGATAAACTTGAGCCACACTTGAGGGCATTTGTACGTGTCCTTGTATTGTGTCTACTTAGCCATCCGATGGGTTGCGAAGATTGGTAGAAGAGTCCCTACATGAGGAACATGCTGGAAGAGTAGATTAGAACCTACCGTATGAGCAAGCTAGAGCTTGAAAGTTGATCGTGCTACACACACCGCTACCTTGAAGTTGGGCCTGAATGCATGCGTCTTTGCGAAATATTGTAGTGTCAAGAACATGTTGAGTCTACCATTGGGTGTGTGAGGGGTATGTCTGCAGAATCATTTATGAGGAGGCTTAGTGATCGAAGTACTATGGTAAGGAAATGAATCAAGGAGGGATTAGTCGAAGCGTCTGAATTGGGTGGGTATCCAAGTTCGTTTATGAAGGATTTCCAAGAGTAGATTGTTGAGTCGGATGCCACAAAGATGGGAGTGTCGTGCACGCCTCTCCATCTCCCAAGTTGACAATTGGGAGCAACATTGGATACTCACAATAGGGTTGTGTACTACGGTACACTGGTATGAAATAACTACAAAGGGGAAGAGAATGTTCTGGACGAAGAGTATTGTTCAACGATGAATGTGAACCTGACGCATTGATATATGAAGTATTTGCTAGAAGTACATCCCAAGGAAGTGCAGGGTGCCTATGGGTGCATAGCACATGATGAGCCAAAGGTTCCATGTTGCAGAATGAGGGCCAGAGGCTGAGCTAATGTTGATTGGGACAAGGTCAAGTTTGATGAAGACCTTATGGGTATGGTAGGCATAGATACCACATCGAATGATGCCTACATTCTCGGCCAATCAGGCCAAGGTATGTTTGTGCTGTTGATTGCAAGCGTTTGAAATGAATGATATCTTCCAGTGAAAGTGAAGACACAGTAGGAATGCGAGTTACCCATGGGGGTACTGAGATTCTGGACCGGGCTAGAGATGTCAAGGACATGCTTTTAGGGCCTCCAATGCTCTACTTTTGTTTGCGGTACTAGACAATTTTCACCATGATGTGTCCAATTACTAGGCCAGGCTGGAGGTGCTCAGGACACACTTTCGAGGCCTCCAATACTTAAGTCTTGTTTGCGGCACTCGTATAATCACAAGTATATTGCAAGGAAGAACATGGTTTTCAGATAGCTAAAAGATGTGAGGTTCATGGTGTGGTTGACTTGAGTGTCACCACGAAGTTAATCACCAAAGGGTAGGTGTGGAGACACCATCCAAGTGAACACCGGGAGGTGTAGTATAGATGAAGCTTGGACAAAACATGGGAGGAGGAAGTTCGAGGGGCATGACTCAGTTTTAAGACGAGCTCAAAAGAGTTTCATGATACATGGACTGGGAACTACGGTAAAGCCCTAAAGCGACAAACTTTGGGTCTTCGTTGGTGTCGTATGTCATCAAAATGATGACATTTTAGGTTTGTGAGGGGGTCTACACTGGCAAGAAAGTTGACCAACGAGTGCAGACCAAGGACACCACACCTATGTCAGCCATGCATGTGACGTGTGTTGAAGGAGGGGCTGAACTAGGATTATGAGGCAAAGGGCCATGGCAAGAGTCAACGACCATTTGAGATGTTGCATGACATGCCCTAATAATGCCAAAGATGTTTGACAAGGAATTGGGGTGCACCCTAGGGCTTAGCCGATCAGCGAAGGCTGCGTGCAGCAAGGTATTGACTGCCGAAAGTTCTCGAGCTAAAAGTTGAATATAGGGATTCCAGGCTAGGGTCTTGCTCCTAGAATGTTCTTATATATGCTAACCAAATTTGGGGCCTTTGGAGTTCATTCGGGTATGTCTTTTACTTAGCCAAGGACTATGGCATTGTTGTAATTATGCAAATAGTCCGAAGGCTATAACATGTTCTACGAGCATGGGAATAGGATGAAACTTCATGGATGTGTGAAGGAAGTCAAGAAGAGTAACTACAACTAGACTATCACGATCCAGGGGTACCCCTAGATGCAACACGACATACTTGACCCCGAAGGGGTCTCATACAAACCCTTAGCATACATAAACATAGGAAATAAAAATGATGCAAAATTTAAATTTTTACAATCGAAGTCTTTTTATTAAAACAAAAGCAAAGTCTAGACATTGTCTCATAAACCATCTATTACAATAGAATGTCAAGGAAGGGTCACTAGATAACCCCACACCGAAAGAAGGTGTCCTACTTGACTAAGGTAGAACTAAATGTATTAGCTTTTAGGTGGATCCACTAGATAAAGACCTATGTGGGCACACATTTTTGAGATAGGGAGATTGCTTCTAGAAACCCGACCTATTGTATTGGCGGAGGAGCTTCCATCTCACGAGAATAATCTAGATGACCCGACCTATTGTATTGATGGGAGGGCCTCTACCTCATTTACCATATACTCTCGGTGCTAAGCTTTATTTCCCAAAGTATACATAATTAGTCTTGAATTGCATTTACATGTGTGAAGGAATACTTTACCCTTCATTCAGTACAACTCATAATATAGCTCATAGATTCATTTAGGTGAGGATGGACTTTCAACCTTAGAATCATCATTAACATGTGAGTAAAACTTTCACATCATATTCATAGTGTTCATGAGAATAGCCTTTCAATCAACACAACAACATCATCATCATCCTAGACAATTCATACATAATCATGTGAAAAGGTAAGGGAAAATGATCTTTCCACAATACCACACTTTACACAATAGTCATAGGATCTTCACTTTCTAAGTAAATCATAAGTTCATACACAACTTTCATCAACATATACAAACCTTCATATTTTACCCCCTCAACGGTCATGAATCAAACCTAGAAATACTACATTACACATGAACAAAACAAGATTCAATACCTAAAATATCATAGACACAATTCATAATATTCATCTTGCATCAATACACCCATCACAATTTATGAAATTGGGGTCATGGGGAAATTCATGGGTTCATGGGGATTTTACTATAAAAATCACCATTAAACAACAAATCAACCATAATATAAGACAATTGACCCATTGAAATCATTTTTAGGAAGAACCCATGGCTAGATTGAAAACCCTAGTTTTTAAAGAATCTACCAATTTGAAGTTAAGAGTTGAAGAGCTTCATGGAGAAAAGCTTTCCATGAATCAAGACTCCCATACCTTGATTGAAGCTTTCCCCATGAATTGGAGTTGAGAAGATGGATTCTTGAGATCTAGTCTTCAAGTTCTTGTTCTTCTTCAATGGAGGAATTCTAGAGAGAGAAATATTGGAGAGGAGAGGATTTTGGGAATTATTTGGGTGTTGTGAATTAATGACTAAAATTAGGTGAATTTGGCTTAAAATCAACTTATATAGTACCCCTAAAAATACCCAAAACGACCTCACTTTGATTGGACTAAAAAAGGAAAAGACTTAAATGACCTTCATTTATGGACCACGCCCAGGTGTCACGAGAACCTTCACGAGCCGTGGTGAGGACCATGACCCGTGGTCCTGCCCTTAAAGGTTGGGACAATAGCTAGGAGTTTGGGGCTTTTGGCTCACAAGCCCAAGACATTCCACGGGGGGCTCCACGAGCCAAAGTCCCTCTTGTGGTCCTTGAGGCATTGGCCTTGCCACTTGAGACCCTTAGCTCATTGCCTAAGGCAACTTCACGAGGCCTCCCACGAGTCGTGGTGATGGCCGTGGAAGTTGAGGCATTAGCTAGGATTTTGGGTGGCCTTCTTTCCATGGCTAAGTAAGCTTCACGAGCCCCCTTCACGAGCCCTGGTCCCCCTCGTGAAGGGTGAGGCAGTGTGCATGGGCTAGGGGCAGCCTTGGCCTTTGGCTTTGGCTTTGCCCCTTTGCCTTGGCACTTGGCTTTTGGCTTTGACCCTTCTAAACCTCATTTCAACCCTAGATGACTTATTAACATTCGGGGAGTCATTTTATGATCTTCACCCTTACGTTTAGGCTCTAGTTTAACCTACCATTTTCTGGAGTGTTACACAGATGACACCTTATTTGGAGTTCGGTAGAGCCGTCTATGGCCCATTATAATTATCTGGCAGAAGTATGTCAACTCCCGGTCACATGGGTTTTATTATTTTTAGCATATATAAGGGGGGTATATATGGTGACAGCCTAGCAACCTTGCCTAGGCATTTTTCCCCGAGTGTGTTTACTCGAAGTGGAACTTCAAAGGCCTTCCTAGGCTTCTCAAAGGAGTTTCCTACGTACCCATATAAGTTTGGGAAGCTCTATGGGTGACGTGTAGCTCTATAGCCAACGTTGGGCGTCCTGACATCCGTGGATTCTTACTATATCGAGCATTGGTCCCTCCGAGCCGTTCTCCTTGTGGAAAAAGACATAGCCGAATGACCAATGGACGGACTCACACCAAAGCCTCATGAGATAACTTGTGAGCTTAGCAAGGGTTCAACCAAGTGAGCAAGGGTCCGTTGGCCTAGACGTGCAATCGTGGGGTGATGCTGCATTGTGGAACTTGTATGCATGATGTGTGGCTGTGTTTAGCTATGCCCTAAGACACAAGGAGACACGGTAAGGAAGACACACATGGATAACGCCAAGGATCGAACGTTGTCCTTCTCAGGCAAAGCGACGACTAAGTTGTGGTGCATGAGGCGAATCACAAGCTTGAAGATTGGACTATTTATGCGGTAGCGATACTCAGGTCCCTACATGGCACAAATATGTCCATAGCCAAACCCCAGGGCGTACTTGAAAGGGATCCAACATGTATGAGTGCACAATATGAGTCGAATACATGTCAATGCCATATCTAGACATGAGACGGGTGACACAATGAGGGAAGCCTTGAGGCAGACCTCTCCATAGGTACAAGAATCATATTGAGGCAACTGGGAAAAGTTGTAAGGCTGGCCCTAATCTATGGGGAGCTTTGGGCGCCAACGTTCAAATTGTGTTTCTGACATAGTTGAAAATAAGCCTGTGACAAGTGTTATTAGAGCTTTGTTTGAGCCAAGCTGTTATGAAGTCTGAGCAGATTATGAACTTCCGTGCAGAGATTACGTCAAAGTAGAGATAGTTGTTCGCCATGCTCATCAAACATCGATGAAATGATGCTATAGTCTTAGGGGAATTGGTTGCATACAATGAGCTAGATGGAGTTGTGTCAACCAAAGACCTATGACAACTAGAATCACGCCCTTCTACAATCGTTGATTCCGCATTTGTCTATGTTGGTGGATTCAAATTTGAGTACTTTGAATGTGATCAAGGTATCTTTGAGGGAAGACTTCCAATCAGTGGATACTATTTTTTAGAGGGATTATGTCAAGGCATGTTGGGTTGGCTTGTTCTGCCTCGGGTGATGCTATTGTGGTATTGTTACAAAATTAGACAAACAGATAGTTGTTGCTCAAATGTCCTAGATGAAACTCTGTGAGCAATCTCTTGGCAGCTTGTTAAGCAAGAAACATGGACTAGACGATGAATGTCAGGCAGAGATGGTGAGTGCATAAAAAACTTGTCAATCTAGGTCTGTTCATGCAATGCGATGAGTTATGTTGTTAACCATGAAAATGTATAGGCTTGTGAAGACGACATATATGTCTACGTACTAGGTTGTGCAACCATGTTTCAAGAGGTTTGTCAACCATGGACTATAAATTTTGGGGTTTTATCATGCAAAGATCTTGCCATAAATGAGGTTCATGCATCAGTTGACTGTCCTTCCGATATGGATGGACTTGAGCCACGCATGAGGGCGTTTGTATGTGTACTTCGATTGTCTTTACCTAACCATCTGATGGGTTGTAAAGAATGGCAAGAGAGTCCCTACATGAGGATCATGCTAGAGTAGTAGGTTGGAACCTACTACATGAGCAAGCTAGAGCTTGCAAGTTGATCGTGCTACGCACACCACTACCGTAAAGTTGGGCTTGAATGAAGGCGTCTTTGCGAAAGATCATAGTGTCAAGAAAAGGTTGAGTCAGCCATCAGGTGTGTGAGGGGCACGTCTGCTGAATCATTCATGAGGAGGCATAATGACCAAAGACTATGGTAAAGAAATGAATCAAGGTGGGATTAGTCAAAGCGTATGAATTGGATGGGTATCCAAGTTCGTGAATGAAGGATTTCCAAGAGTAGAAGGTTGAGGCGGATGCCACAAGATGGGGGTGTCATGCATGCCTTACCATCGACCAAGCTAAGAATTGGGAGCAATATTGGGTACGCACCATAGGCTTGTGTAATACGGTACACTGGTATCGAATAACTACTAAGAGAAAAAGAATGTTCTGGACGAAGAGTCTTGTTCAACGATAAATGTAAACGCTGACACTTTGATCTACAAAGTACTTGCCAGAAGTACATCCCAAGGAAGTGCAGGGTGCCTAGGGGTACGGAGCACATAATGCGCCAAATGTGTCATGTTCCAGCATGAGTGCCAAAGGCCGAGTTATATGCCGATTGGGACAAGGTCTAGTTTGATGAAGAACCATAAGGGTATGGTTGGCATAGATTCCACATCGAAGGTTGCCTACATTAACGGGCCAATCAGGCCGAGGTATGTTTGTGCTGTTGATTGCAAGTGTTTGAAACGAACGATATCTTTTGGTGAAAGTGAAGACATGGTTGGACTGCGAGTTACCCATAGGGGTACTCAGATTTTGGAACGGGCTAGAGATGTCATGGACATGCTTTTGGGGACTCCAATGCTCTAGTTTTGTTTGTGGTACTAGACAGTTTTCACCATGATGTGTCCAGTTACTAATCCATGCTAAAGGTGCTCAGGACATGCTTTTGAGGCCTCCAATACTTTCGTCTTGTTTGCAACACTCGTATAATCGCAAATATATTGCAAGGAATACTTGCAAGGAAGAATAGGGTTTCCAAACAACTAAAGGATGTGAGGGTCATGGTGTGGTTGACTTGAGTGTCACGACGAAGTTACTAAGGGGGCAGGTGTGGAGACACCATCCAAGTGAACATTGGGAGGTGTAGTGCTGATGCAGCTTGGACAAAACATGGGAAAAGGAAATTTGAAGTGTATGACTCAGTCTTAAGAGGAGCTCAAAAGAGTTTTATCACACATGGATTGGGAACTACAATGTAAAGCCCCAAAGGGACAGACTTTGGGTCTTCGGTGGTGTCGTATGTCATCAAGACGATGACTTTCTTAGGTGTGTGAGGGTGTAACGCCCTATAAATATGGTGTCTACACTGTCCAGGAAGTTTGCCAAGGAGTGCAGGCCAAGCACACCACACCCATGTCAGCCATGCATGTGACGTGTGCTGAAGGAAGGGCTGAAGTAGGATTATGAGGTAAAGAGCCATGGAGTCAATGGCAATTTGAGATGTTTAATAACATGCCCTAATAGTGCCAAAGATGTTTGACAAGGACTTGGGGTGCACCAAGGGCTTAGCCTGTCGGCGAGAGGTATTGACTACCAAAAGTTTTCCAGCTAAAAGTTGAATCTAGGGATTTTGGGCTAGGGTCTTGTTCCTAGCATGTTCTTATATATGCTTACCAAGTTTGCGGCAATTGGAGCTCGTTCGGGTATGTCTTTAACTTAGCCAAGGATGATGGCATTGTTGTAATTATGCAAATAGTCCGAAGGCTATAACCTATTCTACGAGCATGGGAATGGGATAACACTTCATGGATGTGTGAAGGAAGTCAAGATGAGTAAATACAACAAGACGATGCCTTATTTGGAGTTCGGTAGAGCTGTTTATACCCCATTATGATTCTTTGGCAGAAGTATGTCAACTCCCGGTCACATGGGTTTTATTATTTTTAGCATATATAAGGGGTGAAAGCCTAGCAACCTCGCTCTAATATTTTACCCCGAGTGTGCTGTCTCGAAGGGGAACTTCAAGATCCTTCTAGGCATCTTAAAGTAGTGTCCTAGGTACCCATATAAGTTAGGAAAGCTATATGGGTGGCGTGTGGCTCACTCTAGAGCCTCATGAGCTAAATTTTGATCTTGGCAAGGGTTCAACCAAGCAAGCAAGGGTCTGTTGACCTAGACGTGCAGTCGTGGGGTGACGTTGCACCGTGGGACTTGTATGCATGATGCATGGGCTATGTTGGCTATGGACTAAGACACATGAAGTTACGCTAAGGAAGACACACATGGCTAAGGCCAAGTATCAAACGTTGCCCTATTCAAGTAAAACGATGGCCATGTGCTGGTGCACAAGGTGAATGACAAGCTTGAGGATTGGACTGTGCATGCGGCAGCGATGCTCATGTCCCGGCATGGCATAAGTATGTCCATAGCCAAACCCCAAGGCGCACATGGAAGTGATCCAACATGTTTGGGTGTGCCATATGAGTCAATTACATATCAATGCCATAGCTAAACTTGAGACGGGTGGTACAATGAGGGAAGCATTGAAGCAGAACTCTCCAGAGGTACAAGGATCGTACTGAGGTTACTGGAAAAAATTGAAAGTTTGTCCCTAAGCTATGGGTAGCTTTGTGCACTGCACGGCTAAACTATGTGCCGCTAAGGCAGTTGAAAATAAACTCGTGACATAGATCTACGTTGATTAAACTCTTACAGGTTAGTAATTTACCCTGGTTTGTGGATAAAAAGTGTGTGTTGCCCTGTTATCCCTCAATTCTTTAGCATAAATCCTCCAACTTGTTTGAAATCATCAATACAACTACCCTCAAGTGTCTCTAAGCAAGCTTGTTAACCCTCTTCATCTTTGAATAACTGATATTAAGTGAAACATCATCATTCACAATCTATCTCATGTCTTTCACACAAACTTATAGTTATTATGGACCTTGTTCTTGAATAGTATTTTAAAGATTGTTGAGTAGCTTTTCTGTTCTTAAAGGCTGACTGACATATATGTTATTTTCTAAGGCCTTAGTTTGAAATCCTTGGCATTTCTTAACTTCTGATATCAGACACACAAAAGGAAAACCAACATCACACCTATATCAAAGTCTAGTAGAGTTGCTCCTAAGAACTCTAAATCCCTTCGTAGCAATTGAGTAGTAACTCACAATTCTTTTACCTTCATCAATATTCTCACATAACAAGGATATCTGCATGAATTGTTGCTCGCATTCCATTGTATAGCTTACTTTATCAATTTGGCTGGATGTTTTTTCTATATAGTAGAAGAGGGAGTTTCAATAAATTTTAACATATGTGCTTATTTGTCATTCAATTGGCAAATAAGGGTAGTTTAGTCATTTCAATTTCTCAAACTGATAAGCCAACTAAGGGTATTGCGGTCATTTCAGCTTCCCAAGCTAATAGGTTTTCGTGTTTTCCTCTTGGCAATTCAGCCAATACGTTGATGAGTCCACAAATTGGACTCATTAAGGGCTATATTTTGGTAGAATTAGTGTCCTCAAATGCATATTTAGTCTCAATAACTGATGTTAACCCTTAAGTTTTAGGTATTTGGAATTTGAGGCAAAACATGTACACTACTTGGCAAAAAAGAACAAGGCGGATGGGAAGAACGAAGAAATGAAGGCCTGAAGATCGCCGAGCCCAGTTGGCGAGTCACAGATCGGCCTGGAGATCGCCTTTTGTTTCAGTGTGCTGAGCCCTGAAGGGAAAGATCAAGTTGACGATGAAATGGAGCAGTCGGCGTGTCGTCGAGCAGTTCCATGAAGCAATACCATATCGCCCAATGATTCAAAACGCGAAGAGGCTAAAGGCTACATAAAGCAGGAAGGTGATGAAATCGACCAAAAGGCAGATCGCTGAGTGTATCGGCAATCCCGACTAATTGCGTTGAATGGTCCTCCGCAGCACAAATTTTCAAACACTATAAATACTTGTTTTAAATTTCTCGCCTAGTATCACTTCTATTATTTGAACTTTTTACAGTTTTTGAGAGAGTCTAAGTTTTAGAGGGTTTTGGAGACTTTGTTCTAAGACCTTGAAGATTCAAAAGGTTTCAACTCTAAGAAATTAGACGTGGGTCTCAAAGATTCTTTACTCTTGACGTGTTTTAAGACTTAATTCTTCATACCTAGTTGATGGAAACTGATATTGGTATAAACTTTTATCTCTTTTACATGCCTTTCTAAAACCCCAATTCTTGGGCTGTGATTTTGTGAATATGGGTTAAATTAATTGTTGGGTCTTGTTTTTTGATGGTTTATTTGTTGTTTAAATGTGATTTTGTTTAGTAGTTGTGTATGAACTTAATGGGATTGTAGTTGCAAATACGATTTTATCATAGTGTTTTTGGCTTGCTCGAGAGAGAGGTCGTAAAACTAAGACTACTAAATTGATAGACGGTGGTATTGGGTTGACATGGGTTCATCTCGAGAGAGTGAATCCTAGTCTTTCTCCCACACATTCAGCTCGAGAGAGTGAATGGGCTAAGGCGGAGGTTGTGCTTAATGCGGCAACTTATTGTTCGAGAGACACCGAGTTGATTCAGGGTAAGTTGCTCGAGAGAGAATTTACCTTACTATAATCTAGCCTAGTCACAAATGTTCAACCATTTACTATCAAAAGCATGTACCCGATACTCTAGTTTATCCCATATTCCTATCACATCCCAAAAATCCCGTCTCCATATACTCGCATCCTTATATTTTTGCTCTTTTTAGTTGTTAATTAATACAAACCCCTATTGATAATTGACGCTTGTGTCAACCCTTAGATTTAGTTGTTTGTATTCGATAATGTTTATAACTATGACTAATTAGAACTTGATTTTATTTTTCTATTAATTTTCAAAACCACTCCCTGTGGGAACGATATCGCTACACGCGATCGTTGGCACTTGAACCAAAATAGTGTCAGTTGATTACATCAAAACATCAAAATGGCGCCGCTACCGGGGAGTGGTGTTAGTTGTAAATTCTTAGTTTAGTAAAATTTTTGTTCTTGTTAGTCGTAGTTTACTAACTTTATTTTTAGTTTTGTTTTTCTTTGAGTTGTTGTTGTAGGCAGATACCCTGAGCATGGATGAGGGAAATGGTGGCAAATTGGCTGAGACGAATCAAAAAGTCGAGAGGGATTTCAAGTTAACTGCACTGGTAAATCAGCTGAACGATTTGGCCACAAAAATATCAGAGGTGGAAATCCAGTGCAAAAGTCAAGGGAGGTACATACCCCCCATGAGTAGAAAAAGTCTAGAGACATGGAGGACAATCGTGTCGAGGACACACTACAAATCATTCTCCAAAAAATCACTGAACAAGATAGAGTGTTGGAAGAGATGAAGGAAAATATTGAAGTGTTGAATCAGATGATAGGCTCTCATTCTAGATCTATCCAGCTGATCAGGACGCTCATGAGTTATGCAGTGCCTCATCTCCACTCAAATGAACTATTGGGGTTACCTATTAACACTAGGGCCAACCCCAATAATGAAGATGCGTAAGGACTTGCGTCGGGCCACGACATTAACTAAGGCGCTTCTTGAAAGCCAATCCAAGGTCTTAATTACTTTCTTTTAAGTTTAGAATAATGGTGTGTTGATTGTGTAGGATAACGTGAGGAAAATGTTGAAAAGTGCAACTTGGCAAGTTAGAGATCTAGTGGGCAAATCGCTAATAAAGTCGGCTACCCTGATCGAGACCGCTGTTAGACTTAAGAAAAATTCAAAATGAGAGTCTGTAAAACTCAGTGAACCCTTTAAATTATCAGTGAGTCGCCGAACACGATATAGTCCGTCGTTTGGACCTCCATACTAATAGAGGTCTTGTAAAACTCGGCGAGGTATATGACCAATCCGCGTGTCACCGATAGGATCGGCTATCATGACTAATGTCGCCGAATGGATGCGAACTGGACGGTTATATATGGCCAAAGGTTTTAGAATTTCAATCTCTTCACTTTCACTCACTTTTAAACTTCACAAACTCACATCAAGTTAGTATTTTCAACATTCTTGAATTCCATCATTATTTTGGTTGTTGATTTGCGCTCAGAGTTGGAAAACTTTGCCGCCTAGCATCTCAAACTTATATTGTTCGGAATAAGAGGTTGGTTTTCCAAATCCCGTATTTGTTTTTATCGCATTTTGTACTCATTTGCAAATGGTCTTATCTTAGTGATGTGTGCTGGGCCTCTCTGATCTTAGTTGTTTTGAATTTGACTATTTTTAAACTTGATAATCTTGCCCGTATTGTTCTGATCATCGAATGCCCGTAAATTTATGTCTTAAACTGATTAAACTCTTGTGGGGTATGCGTGCATGTTGGTTAGATTGTTAGGGTGAAGTCTGAGTAGCTCGTATTTGTGCTAGATGATGTAAATTGCACATTTATAGAGTGGGTGACACCATTCTTAAGGGCAAAAGTCATCAAATGGCCAAATTTGGCAAAACTGAGAAAAATCTGAATATCCCGGGGTGATGGGTGTTATGGGTCTGAGCTTGATTGTACTAGTGCATTCTTTGATTTTGTTTTCAGGGGTTGCGAGGTTGAATTTGAGAAGTTAGGTTGAAAATAGGCACGTTGGGCCGTTTGGCGAGCTAGGTCGAGCTCGCCGAACCACTCGGCGATTCGCCTAATGTCCCTATCTCGCCTTTAATTTAAATCCATGCTATATGTGTTGTTGGTTTCTGTAATATTCGGCGAGTAGTCTGAGGTTGCCAAAAGCACTCGGCAACTTGTCGAAAGTATTCTTGATTGCCCTTTGTCTGCACCCCTGAACCCTTGTTGCACTGTAACTTTCGGTGGACAAACCCTTGCTCGCCGATAGCTTTCAGCGATTCGCCGATAGCTTTCAGCGATTCGCCGATAGGACCTTCCCATCGCCGACTTGCTTTAATTTCTTAGCCAATCCTTTCGGTGAGCCTATTCTAGCCTGCCAAAGAGATTCGATGATTCGCCGACTTGATCGGCGAGTATGTATGCAGTACATTTTCTGTGCTTTGATATGAATATTTACTAACTTTTCTCCGATGTTTTGCAGGCATGGCAAGAACAAACAGAGATGAGCAACCCCGAAAAAGAGTACGAGGTGTCACAATTAATGAAGAGGGAGCAACTCCTTCGAAAAGAGGAAGGCAGGAACCTCCGCCATGCGATAAAAGGGAAAAGAAAGAGGCCCATGTATGACAGGGCTACGCTAGTCCCTGGACTAATGTACCTGAACCTGATGATGATCAATTATTGTGACCCCAGTGCTCTGACTCCATGCCTAGAACTCACCCCACTTCCACCATAGTACATCCTGCCTCCACACCAGTAGAGTCACCACCAACTCCATCCCCTCCTGTGGCTCTTGTGCTACCAGTCGTTCCGTTACCTAGAATCCTCAACAGGTTGAAAGGAGATGGTTTGCGAACCATCCTAGAGGAAAAACTACTATTTGTAGAAGGACTGAAGGACCGATACCCCAGTGTAGCAGAGTTATTACAGAGGCATCAGTTTTAGATCTTCACTAGACAACGAGATCCATATATTCCTTCATGGGTCTGTGAGTTTTATGCAACATATGGTGAACTGGTACCGGAGTAAGAAAAAGGCCAATGAGTTCAGATCGGTTAAATCGATCACTGTTCGAGGTGTGGAGGTAAGTTGTAGTGAGGAGCATATTAATGTTGTTCTAGCTATGACTCCAGGGAATGCACTCGCATATGAAGGATTGCTTATAGCACAAACTCTGTAGGATCTCAAGGGTTGACTTTCCGCCCTTATATCTGATCCCACTCCTCGGTGGATAGAGGCAGGAGTCGAAATTGAAAAGAAGGATTTGAATATAGCTGCCCATTATTGACTCAGATTCATTAGTAGCTCAATAATGCCTTCACAAAATGAATCTGTCCTCCGACTTGCAAAGGCAGTCTTCTTGGGGTCTATCTTGTCGAAGAGGCGGCTCAACTTGGGCCTTATCATAGAGCAGGAGATAGCAATGAGAGCTAAACATAGGCAGACTTCTCTGCCATTCCCAGTAGTGATCACAGAGCTGTGCCGATGTGCTGGAGTGCCTACGGATGCAACTAGAGACTTTGAGGTGACCTCATCCTCCTCCATTGACATCCAACGTATTGAGGCCGAGTACACTAGAGAAGAGGCTGACAGAAGAAGAGCAACACCGACAGACACTTCTCCAGAGGTGGCATAACTAGATACCATACTAGTGAAACATTGACGGCATACTCGATTGTCATACTAATCATCTTTTAGAAACTCTTTCTCAAAACTCATCTTTACTTCCTTAAAAACTCAATTTAAGACTCAAGTATTGACTTTAAAAAGCTTCTCTAGATTTATAACTCAATTCATAGGGTTCATGAGGAATTATGGACATGAACGACTCAACTCCGGGATCTTATTAGTAATATGGAAACTCAGTACTCAGAACTCAAGAACTCAACGATACTACTCATCTAAAAAATACTCAATTCATAGGGTTCATGCTAATATATATACATGACCGAATCAACTCAAGAATCTTAATGCATAATATATAGCAATTCAATAATTAGGAAATAAATTTCAGAAAGATTCCAGAACTCAAGAACTCAAAATCAACTCATCTCAAGAATATTTAAATCTAGGGATAGAATCCTAGATTACTCTTTTACTCATTTGAAAGTAGATGTAGAGCATGAGGAAGAACTAGTCCAACACTATGATAGTCTTACATACATGAAAGAACAAGGTTCTTGCAGAAGAACTTGATCAGAAGCCTTGAAACCCTAGCTTGAAAGAAAAAAATCAAGAAAACCTTTCTTGAGATTCTTGAATTAGTTTATTAGAATCTCTATGACCAAGAATTATGATTTTCATTAATGATTCATAATTGTATGGAGAATTATGAGTTGGAAAGAATTGAATTCTTGGAGAAAAACTTACCTTGAAGAAGAAACTTGAAAAATATTGAAAGAATCTTGAATGAAGTCTTCTACTTTGATTTTTCCATAGGGTTTTGCTTGAAGGTTTTAGAGAGAAGAGAATGAGGAATTAAGAGATAAAAATCGAATGGTTTTGAGCCTTTAATTAGTGAAAAAATTCGTTAAGGATTTTCTTAGAGGTAAAAAGACAAAAACGACACTTGTTAATGTTTTCCCGTCGGCTAGTTTGGCACTGCACTGTATTAGATACTAAAATGTTCATAACTTTTTACTCAAAACTTGGATTGACGTGAAATTGGTGGCGTTGGAAAGAAGATTCAAATACATTTAATTTGATTGGTTATGGGCAACTTAACTCTTTATATTCTAAGAGATATGGTCGTTTAAAGTTGACCCAAGTAAAATTTTACATCAAAACTTAATCGGTAAGGAAACTTTCAACTCAACTTTGTGCTAGGAGATCTAGTGACCTTAATTGATATCCAAAATTATTTCCACACTAAAGAATTTACCTTTATACATATGGGTAATTTAAGAATCACCCGATAAGACCTTACATGTAAATGAAGAATAGTTCGGATCTTAACTTAGAAATTTTTGGGGTGTTACAATTACACCATGAAAGTGTATAGATATACTATGATAGTATCATTACAGACGACATCAAATGAAAAAATATTAGAAATAAAAAATGAAAAGAAAAAAAATTAAAAAATATATAGAATGACCAAAAACATGAAATTAAATTGTGGTAAAAAAGAATATTATGTTTTGAGAAAAAAATGAATTAAAGAATAAGAAAAATATTAAATAATAAAGAAATAATCAGAAAAATTGAGAAAATAAAAGGAAAGGAATATAAAATAAAGCAATTAAATATAAATAAAAAATATAATAAGAAATGAAAAAAAAGGAACCAATAAATAAGAAAAGGGGGAGGAAAGTAGAAAAAAAATAGAGAAAATAAACTAACAAAAAAATAATGAGAAAAAGAAAAGGAGTATTTAAAATAAAATTTGAGTATGAATTAGATTATGGTGTAAAAAGAAAATAAAGAAAAAAATAATTCAAAAAAAATTAATGAATAAATATGCATAAAAACAAAGGGAAAAAGGATATATATATACCCCGAATTATCATAAATGGTATGTTAATATCCTCTGTTATACTTCAAGGTTATTCATACCTTTATCATCAATATTTTGGGTTGTATATACCCTTATAGCAAATAGAGCGCCAAGTGTCATTATCTCAACGGTCTATCCAAAATCAATTTCATTTTTACCCACAAATTAAAATGTCTTTCAAAATCTAGAATGTGCCTTCAACAATTTGTATCTATACGTCCATCGGTCGGTCCGTTTGTCCGTCCAACCACCTACCTACCTAGCTACCTACCTAGCTATCTATGTATCTAGCTACCTACCTAGCTATCTATGTATCTACCTACCTACCTACCTACCTACCTATCTATCTAAAAGAATGAACCCCATCCACTTTAATATTGTATTACTATTACTATAATATTAAAAGTACAAACCTTTTCACATTAAAGGGTTATGACTTTTCTGAAGGGTTGTGACTTTTTGATGGGTTGTAATATTTACAATTATTTGTGACTTTTCAGAAGGGTTGTCATTTTTTTATGGGTTGTGACTTTTCTAAAGGGTTGTTCCTTTTTCAGTGAATTGTGACTTTTTCAAAGGGTTGTGACTTTTCCGATGAGTGGTGACTTTTGCAATGAGCGGTGACTTTTTTGAAGGGTTGTGATCTTTCTAATAAGAGACAATTAGCACCTATTCATAGTAAAATTTCTGAACTATTTCAAAGGGGGTTCCTCTCACCTTTAAACTACTATTTTTTTCTACTCTTCTTCTTAAAAAATCTCAAGTGTTATTTGAAACAATTGATTAAGTTCGAAATTGAATGAAATTCAAGGTACCACATAAAAAAAGAGTTGGTGAAAAAATTGTAGAAAATCATTCATCAAATCACACTCATATTTTTCTCTGACGATTTCATCGCATACATAGTTAAATATTCTTTATATCTTTTTAGAAAATTAATACCATTTAATTAACCTGAAATATTTTATTTATTAAAAAAATTATTTCCTACGAACGGTCACAACAATTTCAACCTTCATATTTCTTCGGTCATAAAACATAATCATTCACTCCTTATAAATTCTTGGGGATCTCTTTTCTGCGGCAATTTGAGATCATTCAAAATTTTCATAAAAGATTCATCCCCAATCAATTGATATGTTTTGCCGAAGTCCTTAGTATTGAAATTTAGGTATCGACTTTTGATTAAAGAAGAAAAGAAGAGAATAGGGAAATGTGCAATTAACTATGAACTTTGCCTCACACAGAAAACTTCTATATATAGTGCGCGTGAATTTTCACTTCTTTTTCTTGTTTTGTTTTGTTAATTAATTTCGTTTGTATTTTCATTCAAGAGAGAATTTAATAATTAGTATTCACATAACAAGTGAACAGTGACAAATACACACATTATGTATTATTGTTTCTAATAAAATTAATAGATCAAGTTGTGGGAGAGAAAATAAAAATAAACAAATACGAAAAAGACATATGATTGGGGCAAACTATTTCTTCTTTATTTTTCCATTTTTTATTATTTTACCCTCAAACGAAGGAGTTTCTTTCAAATTTTTCTAAAACAACGGGTATCAACATAGTCCATTGAATTATTAGGTTTTATGTTAAGTCCATTATTTTTAAAATAGATTTTTACTTTTACTTATAATATGATATATAACCATGATAAGAATTATATACCTAATAGATATATAAGTAAAAATGAAGGGAGAATGTAAAGTATTGGTGGAAAGATATTTCAATCAAATGGAATACTTGAGTAAATATAGAATCATTATGTTTTCATCTTCCTTCTTCATTGGCTATGAATTGTTCCATATATTTTTCTTTGGACTCACCGAATGACAAGAAACTACCTCTACAAGTCCTTGAAAAGGCCTCGAGATCAAGAGAAGAAGAAAGAAATTACACAGGTCCGGGCACGGAACCTACATAAGTGTAGAAACAAGGGGTGAGTACAAACAACACGGTACCTAGCAAGCAACTTACTAAACAAAGCAACTATCTAGAAAACAAATACGCCTGACTCTCCAACAGAACCTTCTCAACTACAACCTGCACAGAAATCAACACAATCTAACAATTTCTACATTACACGGCACATAAGCCCCAATATTCACAGTTCAATATTAGCAATTTAACAATCAAACAAATCAATCTCAATGTCAAGTAGTTCATTTACATGCACAAGTACATCATTTTAAGTAACAAGCAAGTCACACATTAGTTTCAAAAGTGTCAAGTCACAATGATCAATCTCTGGCCAGAACCATTTTCATCGACTTTATATCATCTTTCAGTTGATCGAAGACCAATCAACTGCCTCATTCTCAGCGATATGCATGACCCTAAGAATTATGTTGATCTTATCTATAAACTTTTTTGGGTCCTCTATTACACTAGATCTTATGAACATTGAGGATTCATATTGAGGAAATCACGTACTCCGAATCCAACTGTCTCTACTCGTACAGTACTAGGTACAACTACATTTTGTCCTTGGACCAAAGAAGCTACCAACTGAGTGAGCAACTATATTGCCCTTCTGAGATCTTGGTCTGAGGCACCTGGTGGCGATACATGAGGTACTTGAACTATTGTTTGTACTACTGTACGTGTAGAAACTCTTGTAGATCTTTCTGCCCCGGGAATCTGAGGACCCAAAAGTATAGGACATAGCAAGCTATCGTGACCACTGGTCTGATCACCTACTAGTTGGGAATGCTCTGAAATGGATGCCTCATGAGTATTAGTAATAGTGGATTTTGGGCCTTCTTTATCCTTGTCTGTAATAGGCATGATCTATATCACAAAAAACTGTATAAGTTAGAATTAACTTTCTATGACTTAGCTCTCACACGATATAGATTATGAAAGAAGGTCAAAATCCTAAATGCCCATGTAGTACCTCAATTATAATACGACACACAACACATTTATCAGAAAGGTCCTACTAGATATGACTTCATAGACTCCCTGGACACTTAAACCTTCTGCTCTGATACCAAGTTTGTTACGCCCCAACTAGAAAGGGGTGGACATCAAAGATATATACAAGAACCTTCTAACTATCTACACTAAACTTAAGTCAAAGATGTAGACTCATAAGAACAATAAACTCTACCAAGACCCAAATCAAAACATAGATAACAAAAGGGCCCATTGGGCTACTTTACAATAGAAACAAAACTAAGTCTAAGAAGCCTCTAAAGCGTATGCATCTAAGAATCTGACAACTATTCGGGACAGGACCCCGACGCTCCCATTCTAACATATGTACATACATATTAAAATATGGGCTCTAAGTATCTGATAGCTCTAGGTAGAGGTGGATCTTACCAACTGCTAAACTGGAAGTTTCTGGTCTACTGAAAATGTTTGTTGTCCTCAGTACCTGAGCCTGTATTGATAGAAATGCAGCGCCACAAAAATAGGGACATCATTACATATAAAACATGTATTGGTATGTAATGAAGACTTAATAACAAGTAGACATGTAAGAATGCTGGAATGAATCAAATATCAAGATAGGCAAATTTGAGCATAAGTATGCAGGAGTCATAATCCAAAACTGGAATTAGTGACCATTTTCAAGGGTCCTTACCCAACATTTCATATCTTATTCATTTACATATATGTAATTTCAATAATTTTCCTATGTGATATCTTTTACTTTGTTATATAACTTCTTTGTTCTTTGTAAAACTAACTGTTTGGGAGTTACATGATGGCCTAGTGTTGGCGATCAATGAACCCGGTATGGCTTATGTAGCCACTGTTACACCCGTGTGTGAAATATCATAGTCTGGGTAATGAGGTATTTCAAGGTACGCCCTCGGGCTCCTATATGGTCTGTGCATAGGCCTGCATTAGCCAGGTGAATCCACGATGGGAAATTCAAACTGACTCTTTCTAAATTCTGTGCGGAGAATAGTGTCGCACGTAGTGGCCCTAAAAATACCCTCCCTACGCTATATAGTAGGCATTAATCTCAATTTTATGTAAAGACTTATAATAATTAACTCATAAATCATACAACTTGTGCTACCATTTGCAATTACTTTCTTTAGATTAAGAATCATATATCTTGTGACCTATGCATCTACAAATAGTCAATAGCCAACTGCTTCCTTTAAATTTATGCAACATATACACTCACTAACTTCCAAGAGTTTCCACGAAAGTCATATATATTTATGCGAAACATATGACTTCCTTGACCAAAAAAGAGTACTATAACTCTATAGGTTCAGGACTCCAACATGAGAGTGTTTATAAAATAGGATAACTTTCTTTCAAGTATCATATAATATGTGATGACATTTACCAGAAGAACATGCAACTTCGGGTCGTGCCTTAATGGCGAAGGAGGTTTTAGTATTACATACCTTATTTCGGGACTTACTATCTTACATCGTATCGTCAAAAACCTTTGCTGACAACTTTATCTATAACATAACACCATAAAATGACACTATAAGAAGATAATAAAGAAGCACAACAAGGCTGAAAACATCATAATAGCTCACGAGTGACAAGCTCAACAATTACTATAGATAAATGGTGTTTCATCACATCCTTCTCTTTCTCTACTTTCCATGTGTGATCATGACTTATTTACGTGTTCAATATTACTCCTCAATCCTTTAACCATAAAGAACCAGCCCCTTTAATCATCTACAATTAACATATAAAGTCAACCCAATGGCTTTCGAGCACCATCCTATGGGTTCTTTGTCAACGACGCCCAATTGGTAGAGAACAACTGCCATCAATTACAATAATAGGAGCTCATATAAACATCTACAACATATTCTTAAGTAATTTAGGCATTTCATCAAACACTTGGCGAGCGACAAACTTTCAAGAACTATAAGAGTTGTGTTTTCTATACCTAGCCTTCCTCTTTATCATAACTGGCATACTACCCCAATACAACACCATCCACCCATCATTGGTCAAAACAAACACCCAACACATCCCTCTACAAACTCCCTCCTCACCAAGAACATTAACTACAATGGGTAAAACATGGACTCACGGCTTCCTATCACCATCCCGTGAGTCCTTCCCCGTAAATTATACTTACATAATTCGTAGAATACTATTTAAGGAGATAGAAGAGGAGTCATACCACTACATCCATGAAAGGAAGTCCCTGCCCTTTTTAATCTTCAAGAACAAGACTTTTTTTCCTTTAATAAAAGACTTGGTTAAGTATATCTATAGGTATATAGAGAGGAAGACACTTGATTCTTGAAGAAATCAACTTACCTTAAGCTTGGAAAGATTGGAGATGAGAGAGACTTGAAGAGATAGCTTTAAACCAGTCCTCGCACGTTTTAAAGTATATGGTAAAAGAAATCTCAAACTTTTATTATAAAAACAATATGTTTGACCCACTTTCTCCAAAGTGCCACATGTCCAGTGGTTGGGAAGTGTGTGCATCTATCATAAAATGTACATAACTTCTTACTTTGGAGTTGCATTAACAAGCGATTTGTTTTGCTGGAAACTAGACTCCAATACCTATCATTTGATAGGTCGTAGGTCCTCCAACTCTTTATATATTAGGAGATATGGTTGTTCAAAGTCAGGTGATAAATGAAATCATTTGTAGTACTCCTCCACAATGAACCTTTAAACTTGAGTCTTTTCTTTAATGATCTCTTTGGCCTAAAACTTTTGTTTAACCCTTCAAATGACTCAATATAAGGGTTACATTGTATTCTTAACCATTTTCAATGATATATTCCCCCAATATCACACCTATGCATTGGTTTTTACGAGTAGAAAATGTGATTTAAGTTACGGGGCATCACAACCTACTTGATTGGCGAAGTTTTGTTCTTTTCTTCATCTCACCCTTTCTTACTTTTAGGCTTCAGGCGTTTGAACCTCAGTTGGTGAACTTGATTGAGTCATCCTATAACGTTTGGTGAATCACCGATGACCACTTTGTTTGCCTATTTTAGCCTTCAATTTGATCCAACCTCCTTCAACTTTAGGTGATAGATTTTCACATTGCTCAACTGCTTCGACGAATTGTCATTTTCACCTTACTTCGTCGACTTGCCTTAAATATTTTTCTGAAGTGAACACTCTCACTTTAGGCGAGGTCTAGTTGTGTTGGGTGATGCACCTAGTGTACTAGACAATCCCCAGCTGTGAGTTTTCACTCTTTTCAACATTTTTGGCCTATATTTCATAGATTCATCTTTGCCTTGTCTTTAGCCTTCATAGCTGTAAAACATCAAAATATCATCAGATAAGGACATAAATAGGCATTAAGAACACTATCTGTTGATCTAAAAGGCCTCAAATGAGTCAAAAACTCAGACTTGTCATATGTAAGGCTAGATAGTCAATGCATGTGTCCTTCTTCACATCCTACATGTATTTTAAGTAAGCAAGATTCAAAGTAGGGTTTATACCCCAAGTTAGCCTTATTCAAAATCCTCTATACATCTTTGATTTCTTATTCTTGATTTCCTTATAGTGATTTCAGCCTTTCCTATACATCTATGATCCTTGATAGCTCATGTTCATTATACCACATGAACCGTATTTAAGAAAAATTGTTTGTAAGCCTTGGCATATAATTTTTTATACATGTTTTCATATTCAAAAAAAATCTAGAATTAATGAATTTACTTCATAAAGAGTTTTTAAGGGAATTTTACTACTTCCAAATGCATTTTTATCATAAAGAAGAACAATGCTAGTTTAAAGGGGTATATTAGTTTGGGAAAAAAGTTTTCAGTCAACCCTAAAGAAATCTTAGCATAATTTTAAAGAAGGATATTTGAGTAATTACTTGACTTAGAAGTTATCAATTTCTCGATAAAGGGGACCTTTTATCCTAAAATGAAATCATATATAGTTATTGAGCTCTATTGCATGTTTTAGAAGTAGTATTAGGCAACAAGTTAGGTACGGTTTAGATAATTCAAACCCATTATTGCACAACCTGCGTAGGATAGGATTGTGTTGTATATTTGGGTGAGACTATCTTAAGGACCCTGGTAAGAACTTACATATTTGATCCATAGTTCAGTTTGTCCTTTATCCTGGAAAGGTATCGGATGGTTCTGGCAATGTGGCAAGTCGTTGTATCATCATGAGGCTCATTGTGATAATTGTCGGTTGGAGAAACTCTCCAAGAAAAGTAAAGTATTCTATTTAAGCATTTGATATTTTTGCATATGACTAAATTGTAAAGATTTATTGTATTCAGTTCGCATGCATGCTTTACTTTACAGTTATATATATTATAGTCTTTTAATTTTCTGTGTTACTCTTTCAGTTAAGCATATTTAGTATAATCAGTGTTTTCATTCAGCCATTTTACATACGGTACATTCCATGTACAGACGTCATTCGATATTGCATCTTTTAATAATGCAGATATAGGTGTTTAGGATCGACAACAGACACTTCATTGAGATCCTCTCCATCAGTTTTTGGTGAGATCTCTCACGTTTTGGAGGGTTCTAGTTCAATTATTTACTTATTTATAATTAGACATTTTAGTTATCATTCAGATAGTCTTGGGTCTTGTCTTGTCACCTATCCTAGTTTATTAAAGGCTTCATAGACAAGTTCGTGAGTCATTTGAGTCTTTGATTTTATGATGTTTTAACTGTATCATATTTATGATATTTATCAATAATTCATACTTTTCATATAGCATGCTCCGAGGTGTGAATATTTATCTCTTTTAGAGCTTCTGCATAGATTGTTAGTCCTCTATTCAGTAGTAAACCATGCTAAGGATTCACTTGAGACAAAAAATAGTTTCTTAGGGCCAGCCATACCCAGGGCGTAGGCTCAGGGCATGACAATAGCATGTCAATATGAGTTGAATTTATTTATGTTCAAGTAAAAATAAAAATGGAAAATTTGAGGAGTCGCATAGAAAATATCAAAAATTGAGGAATAAAAGGAAGAGACAAGGTTGAATAAGAAAAGAAAAAGAAAAGTAATGTGAAGATAGTATCAAGTAGGGTGTAGTCACTACTCCCAAATGTACCATACCTTTACCCCGGACCTACATTACAAGTCTATAAAGTTCCATAGTGATCCTAGTATATTTTTCTGTAAAGTTGGTGTGAAAATAATAAGGACAAGCCTATGGGTTATGTATGAATTGTTTGAATTTCATTCTGAGAGTGAGTGTTTTGTATCATCCCTTATAAATAAATCATAATATTTGTGTGATAGGGACTTCTTTATTGTAAGGACATTGGGATGGAACTATTGATAGTTGATTGTTGACGAAAAAGCTAATGGTGTATGCCAACTTGTTTGTTAACATATGGTTTCCATCCTTTGATCCTCTTGAGTTGACATGCCTCATTGAAATAATGTTTTGAAACTTGTGTGAGTGTTGACAATTCACGGGTCTGTATATATAGTGTTAGGTGTTGCTTGAGGACAATCAAATGTCTAAGTTGAGGGTGTTTTTGTTCTGACATTAGACGACACATTTGATACTTTTAAGTAAGAATAAATGCTAGTTTTGAAGCAACAGTAGTGTCTTTTAATAATTTTTCTATTGTTTTATACAGGAAATCGCTCAAAATGGAAAAGGAAGCAAAATGAAGCTATGTTTAGCAAAAGAGAGCCCTAACAATAGGACTGATGGACTCTAACGGTCCATCAAGGCCAGTGTTAGAGGTAAATAGAACAAATGTCAACAAAGGGGCATATGATGGTCAATCTTACGGACCATATCTACAACGGGCAATCAAGCAATTCTTTACTAAGAGTATTCAAAGATAACTTTTGATAGGGCCCGATAGTACCAACAATATAACAGACCGTCACACATGTAATGGACAGTCAGGTGTTATATCAGACAAACTCCAAAAGGTCAGCTTTATTAATTTAAATTTCAAATTTTTTGGGTCTATAAATGGTATTTTTCAGGTTCATTTATTATATTATTTTTTGAGAAAAACAGTGTACGCTTGAATGAGTTATCATCGAAATTATTCATTGATTTTTGAAATAAAAGCTTGGGATTGCCTTAATTTTTGTTAGTGAATTATTCAATGAATGCAATAATATTCTTTATTTCAATTATCATGAGTGGCTAAACCCTACAACTAAGGGTTGTGAGATCCATGACCACTTGACCTAATTAAGGATTTTTTTTTTACAAAATAAACTTTGTATTGTGATTGTATACGTATACCCTATTAACTATTTCGTATTAATCGATTTTTGATGGTTGAAAATATTAGAATCTACCCTAGGTTTGACTTGTTTTAGTAAAACAGGTTTAAAACTAAGGAAAAGAGTTAATAGATTCAAAACTCAAAGCTCGTCTAATGGTTTATGTTGTACTAAGATCAACAAACTCAAGGTAATTGCCATTGATTTGAAATAAACACTTTTAGTTCGAGAGAATAAAAGTGACATGTATTTATATGTAGCATGAGTTTGATAAATTGGTATACTAGCATTACAGATTGAAATTCTGTATTAATCCAAAATAAGGCAAACAAGCTGGTGAACACAATCCTGGTTATTCTGTCTATAAATTCTCTGTTTAAGTGATACTAATATGCGTACACGCGCAACTTATTTAAAATATAATAATTTTATAATTAAAAAAATAACAAATAAGAATTATTATTCACTTAGTGATATATTTAAATAATTCTCTCTCCGTCCCATATTAGTTGATCATCTTACTAAAAATAGTTGTCCCATATTAGTTGATCATCTTACTAAAAATAGTTGTCCCATATTAGTTGTCCACTTACTAAATCAAGAAAGAATTAATTAATTTTTTTGTATACTACCCTTGCAAATAATTCTTTTTGAAAGTGTTCACACTTTTTGTAAAATTCGTAAGAAATTTTTTAAAGGGTGAATTGATAAACATATCTTCTTTTTATGATTTCTTGATATGCGTATAAAAAAGAAAAGGATTAACTAATATGGGATGTGAGAGTAATAATAGAAATCATTAGCTTATTTAAAGCACATTAAATTAATATTATTACATCGCAAATTAATTTCATAATATTTAAATATAATTTCTATAGTTATATCAGCTACGCTTTTAATTTTATAATATATTATGTTGAAACTTTTCTAAGATTAATATTAATTTATGATTATTTTATCTTGATCAAACATCAAATACTTCAAACATTTTTACGTGTTTGTCCTTCATTCTTCTTATGTCGTTTAATATTTTTCCTATGTTAACAATTAACTAATTCTAACATTTCACATGAAATATTTAATATCATAAGATTAATTGACGTGTAGTTACATTTAACACATGTTTTATTCAAAATATTCTTTACTATTTATAATTAAAAAAAAGATTTAAAGGTAAAACTAATCTTAATTAATACAAACGCTATATAGATTTTCTCAATGTGTTTATTAGATATTTTAAATTTTGATTTGAACGATATTAAAAAGATATGATTTTTTAAAAGAAGTTAATGAAACTTCATAATAAACTAGAATAGCGGAGAAAATAATATAATAATTATACATTACATCATATGATGCCATAGCCGTCTAAAATTATTAATTCAAAATTAAACTAAACAAAATCCCTCACGCAAATCACATAAAAAGTTATTCATCATTAATTTTCACATTGTATATAAGTATTACTTCATCACCTCATGTTTTAAAATGGATTATTTATTTTACTATCCAATCTACTACATATTTTTTCTTCTGGAAAAAATTGATAAAGGAAAAGTATAACGTGCTCTCTAATACAATGCCATTAATTTATTGTTGTTTTTTCAAAAATAAAAATAAAATCAATAAAATTCTTTACAATTTGTTTGGAATTAGAGAGTGCAATTGAAAGTTTTAAAAATGTCTCTTTTAAAACGAATTACAATAACTGTATTATTAGAACAAAAAATGAAAAAGGGAATAATGTTGTTGCATACTCAGTTATTCTTTTTGCAAGATAATTGAGAATAACAATTTGTTTAGAAGTGGGAAGGTAGTGGGAGACTGGGAGGTTTTAAACCTGTTTATTTAAGTTGGGAGGTTTTAAAACTGTTTATTTAAGTTGTGATGGGTAATAAGGACTAATTGTAACGACTGGGTTCCATAGTTATAAAAGAACCAAGGGGGAAAAAGTTTGGGTTGGAAAACTTTCTTGTAGTAACTTAGAATTTCCCAACCTAGTCCAGATTTGGACCAAATCGGAGTCATTAAAGTCTACGGAAATCTGATAGCAATTGGGTGATCTAAGTATGAAATTGATCACATGAGTAGATAGCCAAGATGTTAAGGAACTCGTACGACTTTACGGAATTGAATTTGGGCAAGTAGAACTCCCAAAACTGATCTTGGTGTGAACGGGTAGTTTTTGAGCGTCATTGGTTGAAGGTGTGTTGTGAAATGGGGGTATTGGGATTATTAAAATTGCTCACTGTTTTAGGCAAGCCTCTATAGAGGGATTTCTGCCGCCAGGGCGGGGCCGCTGCAGTGGGGCGAGGGTCACTGTGGCGGGGCAGACATGACTTAAAGTCGAAAATAAACCTCAAAAATATTTTATTCTGCAATTTTTGAACTTGAGAGATAAGGAACAAACCCAGGTCTTTCTTGACAGTTTTCCACCATTCTTGAAGCTAAAAGTAAGATTTTAACTCCCCGAATCCATTTTTCGATCCGTAGAACGTAATCTAATGGGTAATTATTGATGGGGGAGGGTTTTGATCTAGAATTTATGATGGAAACAACCCTAATTTGGAGATTGGGATCATGGGTTTGATCTAGGGTTCATAGGATTGTTGGTAATTCAGGTTATTAGTTATCGTTTATTGATTCCCGTATTATATCAATTGTTTGTAGACCAAGAACAAGCGAAACAAATCCGAAAAGGGAAGAATCAAATTTCATAAGGGTTTCAAGCTTGTTTCGAGGTAGGTGATGGTTGTGATTTCATGATTCTGTGATATATGTTTGTTCTTACTTCATTATAATACGTGTATGTACGCAAATGTTGCATTATTGATCACACTAATGTAAATGAGATAGATGAATGATGAATGCCATGAGTCATGACTTGATTGTATGATTTTGAGATTATACTTGTGGTTGTTATTGTGGCTTGTTGAATGGATCCGGTGTTGCGTTTCGACACACTAACTTGGATCGGTTGCCACATTCCGACATAAATATGGGATCGGTTGCCACGCTCCGGCATAAACATTGGATCGGGTACCACGTCTGTATGCTAACAGTTTGGGTTTGAGTTCCATGAGAGGACCAATGACTTGTTGTAATTGTATATTGTTCGTAAATGATGATGATATTGTATATGTTCGCTGTATGCATGTTATTATTATGTTGTAATTACTTATGTATGTTGCACTTAGTTGGATAGCCGCGTGATCCTACCAGTACATTGTGGTTGTGTACTGATACTGCACTTGCTCTTTCTTTGTTGAGTACAGGGCATCTTCAGGCGGCTATTGAAAGACCTCGTTTAGAAGATCAGTGATCGTTCCAATTCAAGAGTGAGCTAGTTCTTCTGGGCTTCCATGAGTTCTTTTTTCTCTCTATGTCCACATTTCGGACTTGGACTTTTTAGTTAGCTATTAGTTCATTAGTTTGGAGTTGTAACCCTTCTTGTTTAGACTTTTGGATCTTGTTAGAGTTTTGGTACATTGACTTTCAGGTTCTAGAAATTAAATTCTGCAATTCGTTTTTAGATCATTTGGAGGTTTATGGGTCATTATTTAATTATTTAAACTTTCTTCCGTAACTCTAAATGTTTTGGTAATTTGATTAAATTGGTTAGCTAATTAGTATTAATGGTTCTCCCACCGGAGAGTTAGTGTGGGTGCCAATCTCGATGGTCTAGGTCATGACAAAGTTTGTATCAGAGCCTAGGTTCGTTGATCTCGATGTACCAAAACGAGTCTAATAGAGTCTTGCGGAATGGTACAGAGATGTCTATACTTTTCTTCAAGGGGCTATAGGACCTTAGGAAATCTCTCTGTTTTCTCTTGTCTCCTTTCGTGCTATAACTTGATTCCAATTGGTATCTGCCGATTCAAATTGGTATCTAACCTCCTTCACTCTTTTGTCCGCAGATGGTTAACATTAGATTCAACAACGTTAGGCCCGTAGCTCCCGTCAATGCTCCAGTTGAGAAATCTGCAGCAAGAGGTCACGATTGAGGCAGGGGTAGAGGAAGAGCTAAGGGTAGAGGCTGTGGAAAAGTAGCACCTACTAGGGATGGAGCTCATGTTGAGAATGCTCCCAGAAATGAAAACCCTCATGCGCATCATGAAGAGGTAGAGGAGAACGTGGAGGTTGAGAATGAGGAGGATGTTGGACAAGAGGAAGAGGCGTAGGTTGAGACTACAGGTATCCCTCCCTTAGACCTAGTGTTAGCTCAGCAGATCATGTCATTTTTGAAAGGATTAGTTGGTTCCAGAGTGCTTTCCTCTGTTCAAGCAACTCAAGCTCCCTCCAATCCCCCTATTGCTATCAGTGTCCCCATTGTGGGTTGAAATGTAGGTAATGATGCTTTCTTCTGTCCTTTGTTGGGTCTTGTTATGACTGGTAATGAGCATGAAATGTTAACTATGTTTTTGAGGCTAAAGCCTCCTGTATTTCTTGGTTCTGAGAGTGAGGATGCCTATGAGTTTATTTTAGATTGCTATGAGAGGCTTCATAATTTGTGAATTGTCCTTCAGCATGGCATGGAGTTTGTGAATTTTCAGCTTCAAGGTGAGGCTAAGCTATGGTGGAGAGGTTATGTGGAATGCAGATCTTCAACTTTACCCCCACTCTCTTGACCCAGTTTCATGCTCTGTTCTTAGAAAAGTATGTGCCCTAGACCTTGAGGGATCATAAGAAGGATGAGTTCATGTCTTTGGAGCAAGGTGGTATGATTGTGGCTGCTTTTGAGGGTAAGTACCATGCTTTGTCTAGATATGCTACTCAATTGGTGACTACTGAGGAAGAGAGGATCTGTTTATTTATTAAGGGACGAAATTCTGAGTTGCAAGTATTATCTGTTCATATGACCTCTGCAGGGAAAAACTTTAATGAGGTAACAAACTTTGTTAAGAAAGTAGAGGGGGTGAAGCAAGACGGTCAGGATAAGGCATTGGCTAAGAAAGACAAAAATTCGGGCAACTTTCAGAGGTTTTACTCCAGAGGTTCAGGGAGGCCAACACTTGCAACCAAGCCAATTCAGTCTGCTATGCCCGCCTCTACAGGTAATTACTTGGGAACTTCACTTCATAGTTTGATTCAGGATAGCCAGGGAGTTGCACCTTCGGCGAGCAACGGGCCATCCTTTGATCATACTTGCTATAACTGTGGAGAACCTGGGCATATGAGGAGAGATTGTCCCCACCCGAGCATGATGGATTCGTGCAACAGCAATCTAGAGCAGTGGTACCCGCGGGAAATAGTAAGAATGGTCGAGGGCGTCCACAAGGTGGGCGAGGAGGTAATCAGCGAGGCCGTGGAGGTAGAGGAAATGGTAACGCAGGCAGGGGTAACGTGCAACCAGGCAGGGAAGTCGCTCGACATGAAGATAAGGCTCATGTGTTTGTGCGATTTGCTGCAACATTTGCTTTGATTTGTGATATACTTTATGCCGCCATCCATATTTCTACCCCATTTGGGAAGTCTGTCATAGTCACTCATGTCTATCGTGCTTGTCCTATTTGGTTTATGGATTTTCAGACTTGGGCTGATTTGATGATTTTGGAAATGACTGACTTTGATATAATCTTACGCATGACTTGGTTGTCCCCCCTATTTTGATGTGCTTAATTGTAATACTAAGTATGTAACTCTAGAAATTCAGGGAAGGGAAAAATTAGAGTGGGAAGGAGGGTACAAGCCTAAGCAAGCTAAGATCATATCCTTAATTCGGGCTAGAAAACAAGTAGGGCAGGTTTGTTTGTCTTATTTGGCTCATATTCGAGATGTTAAGGTTGAGTCTCCATCTATTGAGTCCATTTCTGTGGTGTCAGAATTTAGAGAAGTGTTTCCTACTAATTTCATTGCTATGCCTCTGGATAGAGATATAGATTTCTGCATTAATTTAGAATCTGGTACTCGTCCCATCTCTATCCCACCATATCACATGGCCCCAGTGGACTTGAGAGAGCTTAAGGATCAAATCCAAGAACTTCTTGATAAAGGATTTATTCGTCCTAGTGCTTTCCCGTGGGGTGCTCTAGTTTTGTTTGTAAAGAAAAATAATGGTAGTATGAGAATATGTATAGACTATCGTCAATTGAATATGGTAACCATTCGAAACAAGTACCCATTGCCTCGAATAGATGATCTTTTTCACCAATTGCAAGGTGCATCTATTTTCTCTAAGATTGATCTAAGGTCTGGCTAGCATCAGTTAAAAATTAGGCCTGAGGATGTGCCCAAGACGACGTTTAGAACCCGCTATGGGCACTACGAGTTTCTAGTTATGTTGTTTGGGTTGACTAATGCACCCACAACTTTTATGAGTTTAATGAATGGGGTATTCAAGCCATTCTTTGATTCATTCATCAAAGTCTTCATTGATGATATTTTTGTCTATTCGAAAAGTGAGGAAGAGCATGCCGACCATCTTCGTATTGTTCTGGGTGTTCTTGGAAAACAAAGGTTGTATGCAAAATTTTCTAAGTGTGAATTTTGGTTGACTTCCGTTGCATTTTTGGGACATGCAGTTTCAAAATAAGGGGTAATGGTAGATTCTTCAAAGATTGAAGCGGTTAAGAATTGGGTTCGGCCTAGCTCTGTGACGAAAGTTAGGAGTTTTGTGGGGCTCGCTAGTTACTATCGTCGATTTGTGAAGAACTTTGCTTCTATATATTGCCACTCACTTGACAAACTTGACAAAAAAGGAGATACCATTTGAATAGACTGAAAAATGTGAGGAGAGCTTCCAAAAGCTCAACACTCTTTGGACCACCGCACCCATTCTAGCATTACCGGTTAAAGGTAAGGATTTTATTGTTTATTGTAATGCTTCACATTCTAGCTTGGGTGCTGTGTCGATGCAGGATAAGAATGTTATAGCTTATGCATCGCGTCAATTAAAGGTGCATGAGAGGAATTATCCAACACATAATTTGGAGTTGGCAGCGATAGTGTTTGCTCGTAAGATCTGGTGGCATTACCTCTATGGTGTTAAGTGTGAGGTTTGCAACATGTGTTCACTTAAAAGGATCTGAATTTGAGACAGGGAAGGTGGATGGAGTTACTCAAATATTATGATGTGAGCATTCAATACTATCCGGGTAAGGCTAATGTAGTGGCAGACGCCTTGAGTTGAAAAGCGGTGAGTATGTGTAGTTTAGCTTGCTTGAGTGTAACTAAGCGACCTTTGGCTAGGGAAATTCAGACCTTGGAGTCTAAATTCATGCAATTGGGCATCTCAGAAAAAGGTGGGGTGTCAGCTAGCATTGAAGTAAGGGCCACGTTTATGGAAGAGATCAAGGTTAAGCAATTCGAGGATGAAAATTTGAATGATGCGGAAGGTGTGCTAAGTTTTAAAGGAAGAATTTATGTTCCTCGAGTTGATGATTTAATTCAGAAATTGTTGATAGAATCCCATGGTTCACGATATTCCATTCATCCGGGTGTGACTAAGATGTATCAAGATTTGAAGAAAATTTATTAGTGGGCGGACATGAAGAAAGACATAGCGGAGTTTGTGGCTAAGTGTCAAAATTGCCGACAAGTAAAGTATGAGCATCAAAGGCATGCCGGTTTACTTCAGAAAATGCCAATTTCGGAATGGAAGTGGGAAAGGATAGCCATGGATTTCGTGATTGGTCTTCCCAAAACTTTGGGAAAGTTTGATTCTATTTGGGTAGTGGTTGATAGATTGACTAAATCACCCCATTTTATTCCGGTAAGAATAGATTCTAATGTTGAACAATTGGCTAAGGTTTATGTGAAAAAGATAGTGAGGTTGCATGGGTGCCCCTCTCTATCATCTCAGACTGTGGTACGCAATTTATCTCCAAGTTTTGGAGGAAGTTACATGATGAATTGGGCACACAACTCACTTTTAGTACAACCTTCCATCCACAGATGGACGGGCAGTCCGAGAGGACTATTCAAGTGTTAGAAGACATGTTGAGGGCATGTGTGATTGATTTTGGATGGCATTGGGATAAGTTCTTACCTTTGTGTGAGTTCTCATATAATAATAGTTATCACTCCAGCATTGATATGGCACCGTTTGAGGCATTTAATAGGAGAGGATGTAGATCACCCATAGGATGGTTCGAGGCTGGAGATGTGAAACCTTTGGGGGCTGATTTGGTGAAGGATGCTCAAGATAAGGTGAGGTGTATTAAAGCTAAGCTTCTGACAGCCTAGAGTAGACAGAAAAAGTATGCGGATCATAAGGTAAGAGACATGACATTTCAGACTGGTAAGACTGTTCTTCTTAAGGTATCACCCATGAAAGGGGTGATGAGATTTGGCAAGAAGTGAACACTAAGTCCGCGATACATTGGTCCCTTTGAGGTTCTTGAACGTGTAAGGTCAGTGGCTTATACATTGGCTTTAAATCCTAACCTATCGGGAGTTCATTCGGTATTTCATGTATCTATGTTGAAGAGATATCATGGTGACGAAGATTATATCATCAAGTGAGACGCAATTGTGTTAGACAAAGACCTCCAATATGATGAAGAACTGATTTCAATTCTTGATCGGGATGTGCGTAAGCTGAGGACCAAGGAGATTAAGTTTGTGAAAGTTCAATGGAAGCATCGTCCAGTTGAGGAAGCTAAGTGGGAAACCGAGAAGGACATGCGAGACAAGTATCCCCAATTGTTCGTCGATTCATGTACTACTTCATTCCTTCCTTAGCCTATTTTTCCTAAGTTTGTCACTCAGGGACGAGTGATGGGTAAATTGGTATCTATTGTATCTACTGGGTTCCGTCGTTATAGAAAAGCCAATGGGAAAATTTTTTTAGGTCGAAAAACTTTCTCGTAGTAACTTAAAATTTCCCAACCTAGTCAAAATTTGGACGAAATTGGAGTCATTAAAGTCTATGAAAATCTGGTAACAATTAAGTGATCTCTAAGTATGAAATTGATAACATGAGTAGATAGCCAAGACGTTAAGGACCTCGTACGACTTTATGGAATTGAATTCGGGCGAGTAGAACTCTCGAAACAGATCTTGGCGTGAACGGGTAGTTTCTGAGAGTCATTGGTTGAAGGTGTGTTGTGAAATGGGGGTATTGGGTTTATTAAAATTGCTCACTGTTTCGTGCAAGCCGCTATAGCAGTGCCGTTGTGGCGGGGCAGACGCGACTTAAAGTCAGAAATAAACCCCAAGAACGTTTTATTCTGCAATTTTTGAACTTGAGAGCTAAGGAACAAACCCAGGTCTTTTCTTAACAATTTTCCACCATTCTTGAGGCTAAAGATAAGATTTTAAGTCCCTGAATCTGTTTTTTGATCCGTAGAACGTAAACTAATGGGTAATTATCGATGGGGGAGGGTTTTTGTAGAGACCCTTTCAGAAGGATACTACTACTTAAAGAAGAAATCTAGTTTAATACTTGCGACATTTAGAACAGATTAACGAAGGCATATTTATTATAATGCAGTAGAGAAATTAGGTTCATATAAAAGAATGGTTAAGGATGTGCACCATGCCCATTTAAATTTATTTGTGTCAAATTGAAACCGCGTAGAATCTTAACTTATGGCGGAAAAACCCTTCCAAGATAATCTTGAGCAAATAACTTACGAGATTTTCATGCATATATTTTCCTCACACCTAAAAAGTGATTAAAAAAAAGAATATTACCAACTTTCGAGTACCCAAATTAGTCGGTTCATGCTTCACACAACCATTCAAAATAAATCATAAATTTAATATATTACAAGACTTGGGCTTACACACCCCAAAAGAAGAAAACATATAGCCATACTTATATTACAACCCATGGTGACATGATCAAATTAGCCCTCAAATTTTAGGTAAATATACAACACATAGATCATGTACAAGTCCCAAGGTTTATACAAATTATAGATGCCTATATGCAAATGTGATCTTCCTTAAGGCTCTCAAAATCTCCATCTTCAATGGCCAGCTTTCATGCATCCTCTCAAACATTCCCTACGATAGAAAAAACTTTTGCTAAGCATATAACTTAGTGGTGTAAAATCTATAGGTTCGGAGCCCTCAGATTCACCAAGCTACCTTTCTCAAGTCATGGGCAACACAATTGAGCATAATAAGTAAATCAAGTAAACAATATATATAAGAATGTCAAGTTCGATATTTAAATATCCAAATGTCAAGAATGCTCATAGCACCATTTTCCAAGAGATTCAATAACAAGGCTCGCCTAATATATACATCATGTCGTCACACCAAGCACAAACATGTATCAAGAAGGACCGACGCCTTGTATCAAGAAGGGTGTAGCCCAATAATCAAGAGAACCAAGAACCATATTAAAAATGGCTTTCTAGTTCGTATTTAAAATGGATAACTTCCATTCTTATGGCGGACTAAAAATCCAGAGTCAAGATGGCAAATGATCCGAATCAAGAGGCATGCCAATAATGACAAAGTCACAGCCACAAGAAGGACAAGGTCCCAACAAGAGTGCCAAGTGATCAAACAATCCGTACAAGTGGGCGAGTTACACAAGTGTCTTTAATGTCTTAAAGGATAACAACACGACAATGCAAAGTGACAAGAGGTAACCAAGGTACCAAGATAAACTTTCAGATATACCAGCAGGTAAAAAGAGTACAAGTACAAGTTTATACACAAACCTTAGTGCTTAGCTTAGAGACAGTCCAATACAACTTCAAGAGTTCAAACCGTAGACCAACCAACATATCAAGGTCCTCAACTTGTTCACGAGTATATACAACCTTAAAAATAAATTTAAATAACTTCATTAATTACTAGTAGCTCAATAATGTTGATGTAAAACAAGATTATCATCACAAGTAAGCTTAGCCTGTACAAATACGACTATGCTCCCAAAACAGTAATTCTGGCCAGCCTAGTACCTCATGTCCCAACTAAGATTTGAAAAGGAAAACGGCAAAACTGGACTGTATATCCTTCATGAAAGATGTAGATACATATCTTAAGGTTACAAATAATTTATAATCACCGAAAAATATATTTTGTACAAAAAGATATCATTAAAACACTAACAGTTGTTGATACATGATTTCTAAATCTGAAATCTGGACAGAACTTGTCTGATGTTGCGTTCCATATTTCGAATCCATAATATCTAAATCAGAGTTTTACATAAACATAAGAGTTTTAGGTCTATGAATTATCTTTCCAAATAATATTTATTCACTATAACCGAAGTTTTAAAGAACGAGATATGTTTAAAATACCAAACACTACCCAGCTCAGAAATAGATTTCATCACTTACCAAATAGAAGGGTGTGTCTCGAATTCCAGCCAAAAAGACCAAGGTTTTCTTGAAATTTTGTGAGTAATATTGTTAGAGGAAGTTCTACAGGCTTCTTAGAGTTAAAGAACACGAATTATTATAGAGGAGATGTGAAAATATATGTTATAAAAGTGATATTTATCACTTACTAGATATAGCCAAAAGTCAAAGGTTGGCTGCCCAAAAGTAAAAGGTTTGCTTCCAAAAAGTACATATATATACCAATATGTATATACCTCACCACCCTTTCAAGTTATAGATAATTCCAACTAGAAGATTACGTAAATACCCCAAAACAATCCCTTAAATGATTGTCTCAATTTATGTTAAGCAAGTTTACAAATATCACAAAATTTCAAGTTTCCAAAATGAGAATAAAACATATTGTAGTAATTAAGCAATGGTAAATTGACATGTGACTCTTGGTTAGTATTTTGGGGTGTTACAACTCTCTCTCCCTAAAAGAAATTTCGTCCCGAAATTTACCTTACACTAGTGCCAGAACAAATGCAGATATTGGGTCCTCATGTCTTCTTGTCTCTCCCAGGTAACTTCTTTTCCATAATGGTTCCTCCAAAGTACCTTTACTAAGGGGATTCTCTTGTTCCTAAGTTGCTTTACTTCTCGAGCTTGAATTAGGATAGGTTCTTTATTATACGTCAAGTTAGGATTAACCTCAATAGATTCAACTAGAAGAACATGAGATGGATCAGAACGATATATTTTGAGCATAGAAACATGGAAGACATTGTGGATCTTGTCTAACTCCGGTGGCAAAGATAATTTATATGCAACTGGTCCAACCCTTTCAAGTATCTCATAAGTTCCAATAAATCGGGGACTAAGTTTTCCTTTTTGGTCAAATCTTATAATCTTTTTCCATGGAGACACCTTTAAGAATACTTTATCTCCAACTTGATATTCAATGTCACGCCTTTTAAGATCAGCGTACGACTTTTGTCTATCCGAAGAAATCTTTAGACGATCCTTGATAATTTTTACCTTGTCCTCTGTTTGTTGCACAATTTCAGGACCAATAAGCTTTCCTTCACCAACTTCACTCCAACAAAGAGGTGTCCAACATTTCCTTCCGTACAAGATTTCATAGGAGGCATTCCAATACTCGATTGGTAACTGTTATTGTAAGAAAATTCTATCAAAGCCAAGTGTTTGTCCCAACTACCCTCAAACTCCATAATGGAAGCTCGAAGCATATCCTCCGAAATTTGTATCACTCTTTCCGACTGGTCGTCTGTCTGAGGATGGAACGAAGTGCTAAATTTCAACTTAGTACCCAAAACTTCCTGCAAGTTGTCCCAAAATCTAGATGTAAACCTTGGGTCTCGATCATATACAATAGACACAGGCATCCCATGTAGTCTTAAAATATCATTAATGTACAATTCAGCTAAACGCTCAAATGAGTATTCCATCCTGATTGCTAAGAAGTGAGCACTCTTAGTTAGCCTGTCTACAATCACCCATATTGCATCATGACTCCTTTGAATGCGAGGAAGTCAAGAAACAAAGTCCATAGTTATTCTCTCCCATTTCCATTCCAGCATCGACAAGGTCTGTAGTAAACCAACTGGGACCTGATGCTCTGCCTTCACTTGTTGACAAACCAAGCATTTGGAAATGAACTCCGCAATGTATCTCTTCATGTCATTCCACCAATAACGTTCTTTGATTGTTTGGTACATCTTTATACCCCCAGGATGCATTGCATATGGTGCAGTATGTGATTCATTTAATATTTCTCTCCTCAATTTTTCATCATTAGGGACGCATAACCTATTTTGACAAAAAAAGACACCATCATCTGTTAATGTATAATCAAGCTTTTCTCCATTTCGCACTTCTCTGGTCAATTTTACAAGTTTCTCTTCTAATTTTTGTGCTTCTTCCACCTATTCAAGTAATATTTTATTTACTTGCAAATTAGCAATAACTGAACCATTTGAATTAAGTGTGAAACAAGCATTCATGGCTCTTAACTCAAGGAGCAAGGGAAAAGGACTCAAAGAAATGCTTGCAAAGGATTTTCGACTGAAGGCATATGCAACCACATTAGCTTTACCTGGATGATAATCAATTGTCCAGTCATAATCCTTGATGAGTTCAAGCCATCTATGTTGTCTTAGGTTTAGCTCCTTCTGAGTACCCAAGTACTTTAAGCTCTTGTGATCAGTGAATATATGACATTTCTTTCCATACAAATAGTGCTGCCATATTTTTAAAGCAAACATTATAGCAGCAAGTTCAAGATCATGAGTAGAATAATTTAATTCATGCGGTTTTAATTTCCGAGAGGCATAAGCAATTACCTTACCTTCTTGCATCAAAACGCATCCTAAACCATTGTGAGAAGCATCACTATATACCACATATTCTTTCCCTTCAATTGGAAGAGTAAGTATAGGTGCTTGAGTCAACAAGGATTTGAGAGTTTCAAAGCTCTCTTGGCATTTTTTCATCCCAAATAAACTTTACTTCCTTCTGCAAGAGCTTAGTCAAAGGGGAGGCGATAATGGAAAATCCTTTCACAAATCTTCTGTAGTATCCTTCTAAGCCCAAGATACTTCTTACCTCGATTGGACTTTTGGGAGGTCTACATTCAACAACTACTTGTATCTTAATAGGATCCACCTTCATGCCTTCGGTTGATACAACATGTCCCAGAAAAGCCACTTCATCAAGCCAAAATTCACACTTGGAAAGTATAGCATAAAGTTCTTTCTCCTTCAAAATTTTTAAAACAAACCAAAGGTGTTGATCATGCTTTTCAACACTTCTGGAAAATATGAAAATATCATCTATAAAGACAACAACAAACTGATCAACATAAGGATTGAATACTCGATTTATTAGATCCATGAATACCGCAGGGGCATTTGTTAATCCGAATGGCATCACCAAAAATTCATGATGACCATACCAAGTTCTAAAAGTAGTTTTAGGAATATCTTTCTCTCTAACACGCAGTTGGTGATATCTAGACCTTAAATCAATCTTTGAGAATACTTTAGCACCCTTCAGTTGGTCAAACAAATCATCGATCCTTGGCAGTGGATATCTATTCTTGATTGTTATTTTGTTCAATTTTCTATAGTCAAAACAAAGCCTAAGAGTGCCATCTTTCTTCTTTACGAATAAAACAGTGGCTCCCCAAGGAGAAACACTAAGTCAAATAAAACCTTTCTCAAGAAGTTCTTGCAATGGAGATTTTAATTCTCTTAATTCTGCCGGAGCCATTCTATAAGGAGTGATAGAAATAGGGGTAGATCCAGGAATAAGCTCGATTGGAAATTCAACCTCCCTTTCTGGGGGCAACCCATGAAGATTTTCTAGGAAGACTTCTGGGAATTCACATACAGCAGGTATGTCCTTGATACAAGGACTCTCCAACTGTGTATCAACTATGTGAGCAAGGTATGCTCCACAACCTTGACGCATCAACTTTATTGCCAAGGCTGCAAAAATAATACTAGATGTCAATGATCTTTCACCTTGTACAATGATGTGTGAAAATGTAAGATCTTTAAAAGTCACATGCTTAGACCTACAATCTACCACTGCATGATGTTTATAAAGCCAATCCATCCCACTAATAACATCAAAATCCTTGAAGGGCATTTCAATCAAATCAATAGGGAATACTAGGTTTTGAATCACGAAGGGGAAATCTTGGTAACTCGATTACACACAACTTGATAACCCAAAGGACTTTCAACCATCACATCATAATTAAGTCTCACGAATTTCACGTTTTCAGGAAGAACAAGTGATGAACAAATATAGGAATGCGTAGAACCATGATCAAACAGTGTAAACACATATAAGCCAAATAAGTGAAATTTACCGACAACCACGTCTTGTCCATCTTGATCATACCTCTTCCTCATAGCATAAGCGCGTTCAGTAGCCCTTGGTCCACTAGCTTTATTAGCTCCACTTGCACCTGCTGCTTGGGTGTTTTTAGGTCTTGCACCTCTATTAGTTTGAGGAGGATTAATAGAAGGCTTATAAACCGAGCCTTTAGTTTTCAAGGAAGGAGCATTATTAGGATTAGGACAGTCCTTCAGTTTATGATAAAAGCTCCCACAATTGAAACATGCACCGGAAGCTCTCCTGCAAGTACCATAATGATTCTTTCCACATTGTGGACAAGTGGGAACACGAGGCTTGCCTTGGATATAATTTGGAGTTCTAGCTGTAATAAATTCTGATATGTTTTCCTTTTGCTGAGGTGGCCTATTAACACTACCAGCCTTAGAATTATCAAACCTTCCCCTTTTGGATGAACCTCCAAAATCTGGTCTAGGCTTTCGAAATTTGTTTTCATTTCTACTAGCTTCTTCTTTATCAAGTTGTTCCCAAGTAAGAGCAGCAGACACTAACTTACAAAAGTTCTCATGTTGCACGATTGCCACATTCTTCCTAATGGAATCATTTAGACCCTCTTCAAATCTCCTGCACTTGTCTTTTTCCTCTTTAATAATACCTCCAGCATAACGAAAGAGTCTTAGAATTCTCTGTTGATACTCAACAATAGATATGCCTCATTGCCTTATATTCGAAAACTCCTTTTTATTTGCACAATAAGCAGGTGGGACATACTTCATATCAAATTCCTTAAGAAAATCATCCCAAGTAAGAACTGGAGGTTTTACCTTGGCATTCAGAACACTTAACCACCAATCATAAGCATCATTTTGTAATAGTGAAATAACATACTTAAATTTGGCAACATCTGAACAGTCCAACTGCTCAAACACCCTCTCCATGCGCTCCAGCCATTGTTCAGCATCAGTGGGATCAACAGTGCCTTCAAACTCCACTCCACCCATTTTCCTCATTTTCTCAAAGTTAATCCCATTGGGATCATGCATCGATTCAGCCATGTGGTGGAAGAATTCAACCATTTGTTGAAAAGGAGGATTCATGGCTTGAGTACCACGACTCATATGAGGATGTGAACCAGCTCTTACACCCTGATGGTTTTCCACTTCAGACCCACTAGTGTAGGGAACATATTGATTCGAGAAATGTTCTCTAACCCCTTCCAGTGCATGAGGTTGGGAAACAGAGGCAACCGAACCTTCACGAGCAGCTTCCATAGGTTGGTCAAAAGAAGAGGCCATAACTTCATTCATTCAAAAGGGAAGATTACATTGCATTAGGGACATGTACTTGATGTATGTGCACTCTATATGCAGTAAAAATATGATAAACCATGTAAGTGAACAAGAACTCTAAATAGAACCTTCTCGAAAGCGAACAAGTATACAAGTAATTCACAACCAAACTCCTAGAACCACAAACCTAGGCTCTGATACCAACACTTGTAGCAACCCTTTCAGAAGGATACTACCATTTAAAGAAGAAATCTAATTTAATACTTGTGACATTTAGAAGAGATTAACGAAGGCATATTGATTATAATCTAGCAGAGAAATTAGGTTCATATAAAAAAATGGTAAATGATGTGCACTGTGCCCATTTAAACATTTATTTGTGTCAAATTGAAACCGCGTAGAATCTTAACATATGGCAGAAAAATCCTTCCAAGATAATCTAAATAAATAACTTACGAGATTTTCATGCATATATTATCCTTACACCTAAAAAATGATATAAAAAGAATATTACCAACTTTTGAGTACCCTAATTATCCAGTTCATGCTTCACACAACCATTCAAAAGAAATCGTAAATTTAATATATTACAACACTTGGGCTTACACACCCCAAAAGAATAAAAGATATAGCCATACTTTTATTACAACCCATGGTGACATGATCAAATTAGCCCTCAAAATTTCATGTAAATATACAACACATAGATCATGTACAAGTCCCAAGGTTTATACATAATATAGATGCCTATATACAAATGTGATCTTCCTTAAAGCTCTCAAAATCTCCATCTCCAATGGCCAGCTTCATACATCCTCTTGAACATTCCCTACGATAGAAACAACTATCGCTAAGCATATAGCTTAGTGGTGTAAAAACTATACGTTCGGAGGCCTCAGATTCACCAAGTACCTTTCTCAAGTCATGGGCAGCACAATTGAGCATAACAAGTAAATCAAGTAAACAATATATATAAGAGTGTCAAGTTCGATATTTAAAGATCCAAATGTCAAGAACACTCATAGCAGCATTTTCCAAGAGATTCAATAACAAGGCTCACCCAATATATACATCATGTCATCACACCAAGCACAATCAGGTATCGAGAAGGGCCGACGCCCAGTATCAAGAAAGGTGAAGTACAATAATCTAGAGAACCAAGAACCATATTAAAAATGGCTTTCTAATTTGTACTTAAAATGGACAACTTCCATTCTTAAGACGGACTAAAAATCCAGAGTCAAGATGGCAAATAATCTGAATCAAGAGGCATGCCAATAATGACAAAGTCACAGCCACAAGAAGGACAAGGTCCCAACAAGAGTGCCAAGTTATCAAACAATACGTGCAAGTGGGCGAGTTACACAAGTGTCTTTAATGTCTTAAAGGATAACAACACGACAATGCAAAGCGACAAGAGGTAACCAAGGTATGAAGATGAACTTTCAGATATACCAGCAAAAAATAGTACAAGTACAAGTTTATACACAAACCTCAGTGCTTAGCTTAGAGACAATCCAACACAACTTCAAGAGATCAAACCGTAGACCAACCAACATATTCAGGTCCTTAACTTGTTCACGAGTATATACAGCCTTAAAAATAAATTTAAATAACTTCTTTAATTCCTAGTAGCTCAATAATGTTGATGTAAAACAAGATTATCATCACAAGTAAGCTTAGCCTGTACAAATACGACTATGCTTCTAAAACAGTAATTCTGGCCAGCCTAGTACCTCATGTCGCAACTAAGATTTGGAAAGGAAAACGGCAAACTTGGACTGTATATCTGTCATGAAAAATGTAGATACAGCTCTTAAGTTGCAAATAATCAAGAATTACCGCAAAATATATTTTGTACAAAAAGATATCATTAAAACACTAACAGTTGTTCATACAGGATTTCTAAATCCGAAATCTGGACAGAACTTCTCCTATGTTGCGTCCCATATTTAGAATCCATAACATCTAAATTAGAGTTTTACATAAACATAAGAGTTTTAGGTCTATGCCTTATCTTTCGAAATCATATTTATTTATTGTAACCGAAGTTATAATGAACGAGATATGTTTAAAATACCAAACACTACCCAACTCAAAAACAGATTTCATCACTTACCAAATAGAAAAGTGTCTCGAATTCCAGCCAAAAGGACTAAGGTTTCTTGAAATTTTGTGAGTAATATTGTTAGAGGAAGTTCTACAGGCTTCTTAGATTTAAAGAACACGAATTATTATAAAGGAGGTGTGAAAATATATGTTATATAAGTGATATTTATCACTTACTAGACATAGCCAAAAGTCAAAGGTTAGATGCCTAAAAGTAAAAGGTTTGCTGCCAAAAAGTATACATATATACCAATATGTATATACCTCACCTCCCTTTCAAGTTATAGATAATTCCAACTAGAATATTACGTAAATACCCCAAAACAATCCCCTAAATGACTGTCTCAATTTATGTTAAGCAAGTTTGCAAATATCACAAAATTTCAAGTTTCCAAAACGAGAATAAAACATATTGTAGTAATTAAGCAACGGTAAATCGACATGCGACTCTTGGTTAGTATTTCGGGGTGTTACAGTTTTGATCTATAATTTATGATGGAAACAACCCTAATTGGGAGATTGGTATCATGGGTTTGATCTAGGGTTCATAGGATTGTTGGTAATTCGGGTTATTAGTTATCGTTTATTGATTGTTGTATTATATCGATTGTTTGTAGACAAAGAACAAGTGGAACGAATCCGAAAAGGGAAGAATCAAGTTTCTTAAGAGTTTCAAGCTTATTTTGAGGTAGATGATGGTTGTGATTTCAAGATTGTGTGATATATGGTTGTTCTTGCTTCATTATGATACGTGTATGTATGTGAATGTTGCATTATTAATCACACTATTGTAAATGAGATAGATAAACCATGAATCATGACTTGATTGTATGATTTTAAGAATATACTTGTGGTTGTGATTGTGGCTTGTTGAATGGATCGGATGTTGCGTTCTGACACACTAACTTGGATCGGTTGCCACGTTTCGGCATAAATATGTGATCAATTTCTAGGTTCCGGCATAAATATTGGATCGAATACCATGTTCCGGTATGCTAACAGTTTGGGTTTGGGTTCCATGAGAGGACCAATGACTTGTTGTAATTGTATATTATTCGTAAATGATGATGATATTGTATCTATTCGGTGTATGCATGTTATTATTATGTTGTAATTACTTATGTATGTTGCACTTAGTGCGATAACCGTGTGATCCTACCAGTACACTATGGTTGTGTACTGATATTGCACTTACTCTCTCTTTGTTGAGTACAGGGCATCTTCAGGCAGCTATTGACAGACCTTGTTTAGAAGATCGGTGATCATTCGAATTCAAGGGTTAGCCAGTTCTTTCGGGCTGCCATGAGTTCTCTTTTCTGTCTATGTCCACATTTCAGACTTGGACTTTTTAGTTAGTTATTAGTTCATTAGTTTGGGGTTGTAACCCTTCTTGTTTAGACTTATGGATCTTGTTAGAGTTTTGGTACATTGACTTTCAAGTTCTAGGCATTAAATTCCGCAATTCATTGTTAGATATTTTGGAAATTTATTGGAACTTCATTATTTAGTTATTTAAACTTGCTTCCGTAACTTTAAATGCTTTGGTAATTTGATTAAGTTGGTTAGCTAATTATTATTAATCGTTCTCCCATCGGAGAGTTAATGTGGGTGCCAATCACGATGGTCTGGGTCGTGACACTAATAGAAGAATAAAATTATTTAATTGGATAATCAGTTATTTTGCACGTTTAATTTAATTACGACTTTAATTTCATTTGCTTAATAATAACTTTTACAATTTGCTTAGAACTTTTACAAATATATATATTTGATATCTTGACAAAAGTCTAGTTTACTTGCATGAAACAGTACCAGGTAGAATTTGCAAGAAAATAAGAAGAATTACAGGTATTAAGCAAGGTTCTTTTTTCATTCACTTATCTGGGTTGCCCCATTTCTATGGAAGGAAGAACAAAAACCACTTTGAGGCCTTGATTAAAAAAGTGATTAAGAGAATTAGTTCTTGGCAGAACATGCTACTATCGTTTGGAGGCAGGCATGTGTTGATAACACATTTGTTACAATATATGCCAATATATATATTATCTGGGGTCATTAACCAGCTGCATAGAATTTTTGCAAAATTCTTTTGGGCAAACATAATAGGGGCTAAGAACAAAACTGGGTGGCATGGAATAAAATGTGTTATCCAACAAAGAAAGGAGGTTTGAGGTGGAGATCACTACATGATTTCTCAAAGGCACTCTTTGCTAAGCTCTGGTGGAATTTCAGAACATCCACAAATTCAATATGGGCAACCTATATGTGGAACAAATATTGCAAGAAACACCACCTTATCCTAGCTCAAGGATACGGGACATCACATGTGTGGAGGAAAATGACATTAGTTAGGGAAGAGGTAGAATAGGAAATATGGTGGCAAGTTAAGTTTGGTAACTCTAGCTTCTGATTTGTCAATTGAACAAAACAAAAAGCATTATATCACATTAAAGAAGGGCCCAAAAAATTTAGAATAGAAGAGAGGTGGAATAGGCAAAAACTACTACAACATCTGTAAACAGAGATGACAAATTACATCATGGAGAACATCTCACCACCAAGCCTACAACTTGGAAATGATGTAGCATGGTGGATGGCAAACTTACTGGGTAGATTCAAGGTGAAGTCATCTTGGGATCTAATGAGAAGAAACCATGAACAAAGGAGGGACTATGACTGAATCCGGAATAGAGGGTTACCATTTAAGATCAACTTCTTCTTGTGGAAAGTTTTGAAGAGAAGAATCTCCACCGATGATAATTTGGAAATGATGAAGACTAACATAGTCTCCAGATGCTGGTGTTGTGATAAGAAGGAAGAGGAAACAATAACACATTTATTTCTAATAGCCCCATAGCTGCCAAGCTATTGAGGTTTTTTGCTAATTTTGCAGGGATAAACATAGAGGGGGATGTATCTACAAAAGCTCACCATTGTGTGGTGGAAATAGGAGGCAACACACAAACTGAAGAGCTTCTATAAAGCTATGCCAGCCATTATCATGTGGAGTTTATGGAAAAGAAGGAACACATTCAAACATGATAGTGGCATCAGCTATGAAGGAATGGTGGACATGATAATGGAAGTGGTGAGTCATATGGTGAAGAGTCAATTCCCATGGATAAGGAAGGTAGGATGGTCCTGGCAGGAACTCATTCTCACCCTAAATAATTATAAGCCCAAACTACACTTCTTCAGTGTCACTTGAAGACCACCAGAAGCACATCAAGTAAAATGTAACACAGACGGGGCATGTAGAGGAAACCCAGGGCAGAGCTCTTATGCATTTTTCATTAGAGACAATAGGGGTGATCTAATATATTCCAAAGTTAAATGGATCAGTTTGGCAACAAATCAGGAAGCTGAAGCAATGGCAAAGCTCTCATCACTTAGAGAGTGTCTTGAGACCATTTTTCGGTGCGGAGTTCATTTTATTGGTAGGTGAGGGGTTCATGACATTTTTGGTAGTGTAGTAGGTGTAGAATTCATGACTTTTTTGGTAGGTGGTAGTGTGGTAGGTGAGTTATTTATTTTGAAAAATTTATTATAATATTCTTTTGTTAAGTGTCTTAATCTTGATATCTCTTTAATATTATTTATGATATATTCTACGTATAACATATCTTGGGTTCTTTGGTACATATATAAATTTTCCTCCATTAATTGTTCTAATAGTTTTATGTCTTCCATAGATTCTATCCAATATTGCAAATACTCGTAGTTCATTTTAATCTGAATTTATTTCTAAATCACACCATTCTATTCTTTCGTAGTCTAAATCATGTAGGTCTATTTCATACCATTGTTGGTTCAATATATCTTCTGATTCGTTATCATTAAATATTTTTCCCATATGATTCTTCTTAATTCGATTATTTTTATATCTTTAAGTATATATAAGATTAAAGTTTCATAGTTGTTTATCATTTCATCATGAACGTATGTAGTCATGTTCTTTATCATGCAGGTTTTTTATTTCAAATTATTCCTTCCTATCATATTCATAATTGATTAAATTCATATTAGATCATTATGAACTAGATTATTTGTTTATCATGTTCTCCTGTCACTACTAGCATCGTACTTTAGCGGATACATCCTTCTTATCAGCGCCTCAACTTTGTTTACTCCCCTAAACGACTTTCCTCGCCTACCGATTTCAACATTAGGATGACATAGTATAGAAGTTTTCACCCTGTTTCCAGTGTGCTAATAAACTAGAAATTATGATTCAAATAATTCTAATACATAATAACTAACATAAATTTATTCAATCATATATATGATATTCAGGAATATATGAAATTAGTTCTGCATATTTTTTGAACAATATACCATTGCTTCTTGCTTATTCATGCTATCTGAAATATCTGATTGGATTTCAGATTGTTGCTCCATTTATCTAAATACTTAATTTTTGTAGAGAATTTTTTTTTTTTGAAAAGAGCGTTTTATATATTAGTTTTCTTTTTGGTCTATATGGTATTTTGGTTTTGTAGTTTTTCAAATAGTATCTTCTTCTTGGTTTTTTATATTTGTATTTTGATCTGTATTTTTTATTATATTTCTTTCTATTTTTATAATACTTATCCGTACAACCAAATTGAGGTGTTGTTTTATTTTTGCAACATGCCAAGTTTTTACTAATATTTTTTCCATTTTTATTTCTTCTTTATGTTTTTCACATAGTTCCATAAACAATCGTTGCAAGAATTTCAATCTAGCTCCTAATGTGTCTGTTAATTCTCCTTCATTCCAACTTTTTATTATTTTTGAATTAAAAGGTTCTGGTAATTTTGTAAAATATAATTTTCTTATTTCTTTACTTTCTTCTGTGCTATATGTTCCTTTATAATAGTATTCTCTAAATGCACATGTATATTCATCTATGTAACACATATTACATATTGCTAATTTTGTCATTAGATTCTGATTTATGATTTTTTTCTTTATTTTGTTCTTCTACCTCTGTTGTCATACTACTAAATACATTTCTTATAGTTATTTCGTATTTATATAATATTTCCATAGTTGTAATGGCTATTCCACCATCAAATTTTTTATTATTTCTTAGAGTTTTTAAACTTTCATCTGATAAATTTTGTAGCCATAATTTTACTGTTCCTATAAGCGTTCTTTCTATATATCCTGGTGTCTCTATTATTATTATTTTGTTATCTATTAATTGTTTTGATATATATCTTATCCATGATTGGATTGTTTTATTTATATCTGCTACACATTCTAAATCTAAAAATTCATGTCGTTCAGTTATTGGTTTAGGTGTCCATTTTTTCTTTAATCTTTTATCCCATATAGTTTTTTATCTATCATCATATTGTCCATAGTTTTCATTATAATATTTTGGATCAAAATTTTTTGGATCTTTTAGTCCTGATGTGCTAGGTTTTTCATCCATGGCTACGTCTCCTGTATTTACTTCTAAATTCTTGGTATTATCTATGTTTGCTAAAAGTTTTGTATATGTTTCGCTTGTTTCCGAATGTTGTTCATCTAGATCATCATTATTTATTTCATCAACTCTTATTTCAGGTAGATTATCTTGGTTATTTTCTTCTTTTCCTTCTAATTCATCTTCTAATTGTAATTTTTCTTTAAATTTAATTATCTCATTTGCTAATTTTGTGTTTTGTTCTTTTTCTTTTTGTTTCATTTCATACATTTCTTTTAACATTGCTAGTTCTTTTTCTAGCTCTATTATTTTAGTATTTTTTACTTCTTCTAATTGTTGTACTTCCTTTTTTGCTTGTTGTTTTATTTTTTCAATTTCTATTTTTCTATCTATTTCTTCATTTTCATTTGTTATTCTTAACATAGCAGTTAAACTATCTTCTAGTTTTACCGTTTCTTTTTCTAACATTAAACTTAGATTGTCCCTATTTTCTTATATCTTCTTCCTAGATTGGAAAATATTATCTTTATTTTTAATCCGTCATAGTTTTCATATATTTTTTCATTTATTGCGTATTCTACCTTATTAATTTATAGATTATGTTAAAGTTTATATTCTAAACTATCTATTTGTATTTCTAGATAAAAAATAGTTTTTCTCTGTGCTATTATAGATTTTTTACAAATTCCTGCAAATATGTTATTATTAAGTCTATTCTGCGTATGTTCTAATTCTTGCCTTTTCGCTATAATAATTTCAGTAAGTTTTGCTTTATATTCATTATTCTCACAATTCATTGTATACTTAATTATTGAATATATTTATATTCTACTTTAGATATATTATCTATTAATTGATTTAATTTGTCGTTATCGGTTTTTGTAATATTGAGTTGTTTATATTCCGGATACAATTTGTTTAATTTTCTTCTAATTTTTCTTAATTTTCTACTAGTATGTTTCTTACTATGTTTCTTATTAACCATAGCTCTGATACCATTTTCTGGTGCGGAGTTCATCTTATTGGTAGGTGAGGGGTTCATGACATTTTTGGTAGTGTAGTAGGTGTAGAATTCATGACTTTTTTGGTAGGTGGTAGTGTGGTAGGTGAGTTATTTATTTTAAAGATTTTATTATAATATACTTTTGTTAAGTGTCTTAATCTTGATATCTCTTTAATATTATTTATGATATATTCTACGTATAACATATCTTGGGTTCTTTGGTACATATATAAATTTTCCTCCATTAATTGTTCTAATAGTTTTATGTCTTCTATAGATTCTATCCAATATTGCAAATACTCGTAGTTCATTTTAATCTGAATTTATTTCTAAATCATACCATTATATTCTTTCGTAGTCTAAATCACGTAAGTCTATTTCATACCATTGTTGGTTCAATATATCTTCTGATTCGTTATCATTAAATATTTTTTCCCATATGCTTCTTTTTAATTAGATTATTTTTATATCTTTAAGTATATAAAAGATTAAAGTTTCATAGTTGTTTATCATTTCATCATGAACGTATGTAGTCATGTTCTTTATCATGTAGGTTTTTTATTTCAAATTATTCCTTCCTATCATATTCATAATTGATTAAATTCATATTAGATCATTATGAACTAGATTATTTGTTTATCATGTTCTCCTGTCACTACTAGCATCGTACTTTAGCGGATACATCCTTCTTATCAGCGCCTCAACTTTGTTTACTCCCCTAAACGACTTTCCTCGCCTACCGATTTCAACATTAGGATGGCATAGTATAGAAGTTTTCTCCCTGTTTCCAGTGTGCTAATAAACTAGAAATTATGATTCAAATAATTCTAATACATAATAACTAACATAAATTTATTCAATCATATATATGATATTCAGGAATATATGAAATTAGTTCTGCATATTTTTCGAACAATATACCATTGCTTCTTGCTTATTCATGCTATCTGAAATATCTGATTGGATTTCAGATTGTTGCTCCATTTATCTAAATACTTAATTTTTGTAGAGAGTTTTTTTTTTTGAAAAGAGCGTTTTATATATTACGCTTCACCTGCCTTACAATGTTTACGATTGAGTTCTATATATAGACATACAAATTAACTATTCTAAACACATATCCTAATACATTTTTTACACCTGTCCACTACTATTTACTACTATTCATGAATAGTTTCCTATTCTAATCTACTACTATCTTATTAAGACTTATTTACAACCTTCTCTCCTAACTTTTACACTTGTCCTTAATATGCACATGCACTTATTGACTATTTTACACTACCTTGTCTTTTACAATAATAATGCTGACTAATAATTTACATTGTCACGTTATTTTACATAATTTAGTCAAAAACCTTTAACTTTCCTTTATCTTTTCTGCCACTTTGTCTGCCATCTTATCTTTTTTATTTTGTCCATATCTTATCTTGTCTTGTCTGCATCTTATCTTCATCGTCTTCTTTTACTCTAAATTGACATCTGGAATTATGTTATCTTCACCAGTGCATTTCGAACATATGTGATCAGGGTATATGTGTCCAATTAGTTTGCAATATCTGGTTAATAACTCTGTTGAAATAAATCCTGCTTTTAGTGCTCTTGTCGTAGGTCGTTCCTCTGGTTTTAGCAATGATAAAATCCATCTTTGTACTTTATCCATATCTGCTTTTCTTAGCTCCCTTCAATTAGAATAAATCATTAACTGATCTATTGCATAGTAGCTCTATATAGTGTTTTCGTTTAAATAATTATTTGTTAGTTCTTGTATGATGGTTAATATACCAATTATTCTCTTATTGGCATAAAAATTGGGTATCTCGCTTTTTTGTATCTCTGGATGTTGTTCGATATCTTCCGGTATTATCATATCTTTTGTTAGTCCTATCTTTACCACTTGTATCGGAGGTTTTAGTTCTTTGTATAATATCTGTGTTGTTGCCGTATAAAATTTTACATAGAATAAATTTCACATAGTAACTCTCTTATATGTAATAAATGCTTTCTGTAGTTTCGGTATTCCACTTAGTTCCTCTCCGTCATAAGTATATACTGTATTTAATAGTCCATAGTTGTAACATGTCCTTACTAAGTTGGCGTTAGTGTTTGGTTGTGCAATCAGTTTATTATAACCTTGTAATTTTTGGGTTAAATAATCTTGATTGGGTTCTTGGGTTGTAGTAGATCTGGGTTTAAGATTTAAAAATGTTTGGATTTTGTATATATTTTCTATATAGGTTCGCGTAATATGGTTATATGTCCTTTTGTCCTAGTGTAGGCTATCCGCATATGTAGAAGTTTGTGGTTCTATAGTCAATATGTTTTTTTTGTGTTGGCCTTGGGGTAAATGGTTTTTCGAATATCTGGTTTAAGTTTGAGTTCTTATGTTTTTCACTAACTCGTTGGATTTTACCTGCAGCTGTATTTAAACAAATGTTATGGGTTTTTATGTGCTTTTCCAACGTCACCTTTTAGTTCTGGATTTTTTCTGTCTTCCGATCGACATAGCTCTGCATTTTTATAGTCATGTTGCTAACTTATACTAGCTTTAGACTTCAAATTATCTTCATTAGTCTTTAGCTTTTGTATCTCGTTGTCCATACTATCCACTTTTGTACAAAGTATAGTAATAGCTTTGAGTATCTTTTCAATTGTATCTTCTTCCTCAGTCTCAGTCTGAGTAGCTTTGTCGTGATAGGTAATCTACAATAACATTCTTATCAGTTTTTATTACTTCAATTGTAAATGTAAAATTTAATATATTTAATATCAATCTCCTTATTTCTTTGTTGTTACCGAATCTTGTATTTTTCTTGTTAGCCACCATTTTACTTGTGTATTATCTGTTCTTATAATGAATTTGTTATATACGATATATGGTTCAAATGATAATAAACACTTATATACGAATATAATTCTTTTCTATTTATTTTCCATTTTATTTCTGTATTATTAAATGTTCCTGAATAATACATGCAGTGATGTTCTATCGTATTGTCATCATACTTGTATTTTAATATTTCTCCATAACTTTTTTCACTCACATCTAATTCTATTATATAAGTAAATCTTTTTTTTTCATCTGAAAAGTATAGTTTAGGTAAGTTTTTACATAACAATTTTACCTTTTGTATTTGTATTTGGTCTTTTTTATCAAACTGATATTCTATATCTTTCTTTAATTTTTGTTGTAATGGTTTCAAATTCTCTGCTAATTTTGGTAAGTATTCTCTTACTTGATTTACTAGTCCTAGAAATGATTGTAATTTCTTTTTCGTATCTAGTTGTTCATTTGAGTTAATTATTTTTTGCACTATGTGTGTTTGCATTTTTATTCCATTTTTATCTATTTGTATTCCTAAAAATTCTATTTGTTTTTTCATTATGTGTGCTTTCTTTTTACAAACTTATGTCTGAATATTCTATAATATTTATAAATTTTTCTAATAATCTTATATGTTCATCTTGTGTTTTGGAATATAGTAATATATCCTCAATATATACTACGCAATTTTCTAGTTGTTTAAAATAATTATCCATAAAGTGTTGATATCTACCTGGTGCATTTTTATATCTAAATGGTAATACATTTCATTCATAAAATCATTGCGGTACCGTAAATGCTGTAAGTTTTTTAGATTCTTCTTCTAACTTTAAGTGGTAAAATCCTGATTTACAATTTAATTTGCTAAAATAATTATATTCTTGTATTTGTCTTATCTTTAGTATTTTATTTGGTATCGAGTAATTATATGTTTTAGTTTTTGCATTTAAGTTTCTATAATCAATAACCATTCTGCTTTTTCCTCTTTTTTGTTCACTATGTTTATTTACGATAAATGTCGGGCTTGTGTGCTTACTATTGCTTTCTTGTATATATCTTTTTTCTAGTAATTCATTTATATGTATCTTAAATTCGGTTAAATCATTAAAATTATACTTTAATGATTTTTAGGTTATTATACTATTATTATCAATTAGCTCAATTTTTACTTTTGTTTTATGTTTCTCCCATCCTTGTAAAGGATCATCACTATATAATAATTCTAACTTATCTTGGATTATTTTTACTTTATCTATAGAAAATATAATTAATTCTATTTTAGGGTCTTCTTCTTTTATATTTTCTAATTTTTGTGTAATTTTTTCACATCCCTTTATCCACTCTGTTGTCTTTCGTTTTTTGTTATTTACTCTTTTTGCTCCTATTTTTTGTTTACATGGTGTTGTGAACCACCAGTGTGTTTTTGTTATTATATGTGGGTATAATTTTTCTAAAAATGGCATTCCTAATAACATATCTTTTGTAGTTAATTTAAAGTTATATATTTCCTCTATAGTTAGTATCTTACCCCATATTTGTACTTTTATATTTTTTGCCTTGTATGTGATCATGCTTCCTTCATTATTAAATCCTGTTACTACTATCGGTGTTTTAAATTTTTCTCATTTATCTTCTGGTAAACAATTGTATTTACATATATTAGCTTCTGCTCCCGTATCTATCATTGGTGTATAATATATGTTGTAATATCCCTCTATTATTATCTTTGCAAGTATGTATATTTTCATACTAAGGTTCTTTTTATTATTACTCTTTTATTTTCATAATTTATTGTTACCTGTTTGTCTTCTAGATTATATGGTTTTACTTGTTCTAGCCATTTTATTCCTAAAACGATATTTTCATCTCCTTGATATATTTTAAATTTTATCACTATTGGTACTCCTCCAATGATTATTTCCTTTTCTGTAGTTTCTTCGGTATACATTAATGCTTTTGGTAGTTCGGGGCATGATTGTTCAATAGTTATTATTTCATCTTCCGTCACTAATTCTCTTGTAATATAGTTTTTCTTCTCGTCCCGTATCTATTAATATTAAATATTTTCGTTGTTCCATTATTCCTATTATGTAGTAATGATGTGGTTTTATTTCTTTTTCCATTGATTTTTGTAGAATTTTATCTATTCTTCTTGAGGTACTCATTTTGTGGTATTTCACAGTTCATGTTTATTCTTTTTTATGTGCTTAATCTTTCTTTTACTATTTCTAAATCTTCTTCTATGTCAATTTCATTATAACTATAGTCATTCTTGTTTATGACTGTGACTATTCTTTCAAAAGGATTTTCTATTTTTATTTTTTTTATTTTATTCTTTGCTGTTATTTTATGTTTTGTCGTTAAAACATATAAGTTTTTACATCTAGCTGTAAATATTTTACTTCCCGGGGCTAGTTCTATTCCTGACATTTTCCAATATAATACTAATGATTTATCTATATTTTTGTCATTTATTGCTACTGAGTAATTAGCACTTATTATAAATTTAAATTTTTGGTATATGAGGTTACCTATTACCGCATTTATTATACTTTTTTCTATGGGTTGTATAATTCTATCATCTGCTAAGTATATTTCTGTGGGTGTAGATATTCCTTCTCTAAAACATGTTTTTATTAGTATTTCTGTTCCTCCTAAATGTACATATTTAATTGGATTTTTCACCTTAATATCTTGTATTTCTTTATTTATTATTCGTTTATTTATTATTGGTATTTTGGTCTTTCCTTTAGTGTATTTGCAATCTATGATATGTTCTCTTTGACTTACTACATAATATTCTTCTTTTTGTCGTTTAAACCAGTTTCTTATTGTTGGTATTTCGAATATTTTTGCTACGCTTAGGTCTAATTCTTTTCCTTTTATTTGTTCAAATATATTATTATCAAATATTATATTTTGTTCTGCCGATTCTTCAACTTGATATTTTTCTTTTGTTATTATTTGTATATATTTTTCGGTCATTGATATCGTATTCATTATCTGATTCTATTACTGGATTATTTTCCATTTCATTTTCCGATAATTCATATATACTATCATTGCTTTCTAATTCATAATCTACGTACTCTATTTGTATATATTTTTCATCGTATATTATTATTTCTGATATTTATTTTTTCTTTGGATTTTTAGGTAATTTACAATCTCTAGCTATATGTCCTAATTTTCCACAATTATAACAAGTACATTCCGTTAGTTTTCTTTTTGGTCTATATAGTCTTTTGGTTTTGTAGTTTTTTACATAATATCTTCTTCTTGGTTTTCTATATTTGTATTTTGATCTGTATTTTTTATTATATTTCTTTCTATTTTTATAATACCTATCCGTACAACCAAATTGAGGTGTTGTTTTATTTTTGCAACATGCCAAGTTTTTTACTAATATTTTTTCCATTTTTATTTCTTCTTTGTGTTTTTCACATAGTTCCATAAACAATCGTTGCAAGAATTTCAATCTAGCTCCTAAGGTGTCTGTTAATTCTGCTTCATTCCAACTTTTTATTATTTTTGAATTAAAAGATTTTGGTAATTTTGTAAAATATAATTTTCGTATTTCTTAACTTTCTTTTGTGCTATATGTTCCTTTATAATAGTATTCTCTAAATGCACATGTATATTCATCTATGTAACACATATTACATATTGCTAATTTTGTCATTAGATTCCAATTAATGATTTTTTCTTTATTTTGTTCTTCCACCTCTGTTGTCATACTACTAAATTCATTTCTTATAGCTATTTCGTATTTATATAATATTTCCATAGTTGTAGTGGCTATTCCACCATCAAATTTTTTATTATTTCTTAGAGTTTTTAAATTTTCATCTGATAAATTTTGTAGCCATAATTTCACTGTTCCTATAAGCGTTCTTTCTATATATTCTGGTGTCTCTATTATTATTATTTTGTTATCTATTAATTGTTTTGATATATATCTTATTCATAATTGGATTGTTTTATTTATATCTGCTACACAGTTTAAATCTAAAAAATCATGTCGTTTAGTTATTGGTTTAGGTGTCCATTTTTTATTTAATATTTTATCCCATATAATTTTTTCTCTATCATCATATTGTCCATAGTTTTCATTATAATATTTTGGATCAAAAATTTTTGGATTCTTTATTCCTGATGTGCTAGGTTTTTCATTCATGTCTACGTCTCCTATATTTACTTCTAAATTCTTTGTATTATCAATGTTTGCTAAAAGTTCCGTATATGTTTCGCTTGTTTTCGAATGTTGTTCATCTAGATCATCATTATTTATTTCATCAACTCTTATTTCAGGTAGATTATCTTGGTTATTTTCTTCTTTTCCTTCTAATTCATCTTCTAATTGTAATTTTTCTTTAAATTTAATTATCTCATTTGCTAATTTTGTGTTTTGTTCTTTTTCTTTTTGTTTCATTTCATACATTTCTTTTAACATTGCTAGTTCTTTTTCTAGCTCTATTATTTTAGTATTTTTTACTTCTTCTAATTGTTGTACTTCCTTTTTTGCTTGTTGTTTTATTTTTTCAATTTCTGTTTTTCTATCTATTTCTTCATTTTCATTTGTTATTCTTATCATAGCAGTTAAACTATCTTCTAGTTTTACCGTTTCTTTTTCTAACATTAAACTTAGATTGTCCCCTATTTTCTTATATCTTCTTCCTAGATTGGAAAATATTATCTTTATTTTTAATCCGTCATAGTTTTCATATATTTTTTCATTTATTGCGTATTCTTCCTTATTAATTTATAGATTATGTTAAAGTTTATATTCTAAACTTTCTATTTGTATTTCTAGATAAAAAATAGTTTTTCTCTGTGCTATTATAGATTTTTTACAAATTCCTGCAAATATGTTATTATTAAGCTAGCGTTTGGCCATAGATTTCCAAATATTCTTGGCAAATATTTTTTGGGTGAAAATTTGGGTGAAATTTCACCATGTGTTTGGCCATAGTATTTGGGAAACATATTTCGCTTTTTTTAGAAAAATATGATTTGTATCCATAAGTTTTAAAAACTATCAAACTAATCATAAGTTTGTATTACAAGTCAATTGGATCTTCGCTGCAACAAATAACAAGTAGTGTCCATGACACTGGAGTAATGTGGTAGTTTGGAGTGAGTGCAACAAGCATTATTCTATACATCGTGAAGTAGACAAAACACATTACTTTGTTACCCTGAGCCGATTGTTTATCATGTTCATCAACAACCATATCATCACTTTCATATTCATCGAATATTTCATCACAACTTTGGTGTTCACGTAAAAAATTATGTAATATAACGCAAACAACTACTATAGATGGTGTTTTTGTAAAAGATAAAAGTTTGGAGTAAAATTTTAAGATTTCAAATAATGAGATTTGGCCCAAATACTAGAAAAAACTAGTATTTGGGAATTTGGGAGATATGCCAAAAATATTTGCCAAATAATGACAAATTTTATGGACAAACACTATTTGCCAATTTTTTCCCCAAATATTACTTGGGAAATTTATGGCCAAACGGGTCCTAAGTCTATTCTGCGTATGTTCTAATTCTTGCCTTTTTGCTATAATAATTTCAGTAAGTTTTGCTTTATATTCATTATTCTCACAATTCATTGTATACTTAATTATTGAATATATTTATATTCTATTTTAGATATATTATCTATTAATTGATTTAATTTGTCGTTATCGGTTTTTGTAATATTGAGTTGTTTATATTCCGGATACAATTTGTTTAATTTTCTTCTATTTTTTCTTAATTTTCTACTAGTATGTTTCTTACTATGTTTCTTATTAACCATAGCTCTGATACCATTTTCTGGTGCGGAGTTCATCTTATTGGTAGGTGAGGGGTTCATGACATTTTTGATAGTGTAGTAGGTGTAGAATTCATGACTTTTTTGGTAGGTGGTAGTGTGGTAGGTGAGTTATTTATTTTAAAGATTTTATTATAATATACTTTTGTTAAGTGTCTTAATCTTGAAATCTCTTTAATATTATTTATGATATATTCTACGTATAACATATCTTGGGTTCTTTGGTACATATATAAATTTTCCTCCATTAATTGTTCTAATAGTTTTATGTCTTCTATAGATTCTATCCAATATTGCAAATACTCGTAGTTCATTTTAATCTGAATTTATTTCTAAATCATACCATTCTATTCTTTCGTAGTCTAAATCACGTAAGTCTATTTCATACCATTGTTGGTTCAATATATCTTCTGATTCGTTATCATTAAATATTTTTTCCCATATGCTTCTTCTTAATTCGATTATTTTTATATCTTTAAGTATATATAAGATTAAAGTTTCATACTACTATTCGTGAATAGTTTCCTATTCTAATCTACTACTATCTTATTAAGACATATTTACAACCTTGTCTCCTAACTTTTACACTTGTCCTTAATATGCACATGCACTACCTTGTCTTTTACAATAATAATGTTGACTAATAATTTACATTGTCACGTTATTTTACATAATTTAGTCAAAAACCTTTAACTTTCCTTTATCTTTTCTGCCACTTTGTCTGCCATCTTATCTTTTTTATTTTGTCTATATCTTATCTTGTCTTGTCTGCATCTTATCTTCATCGTCTTCTTTTACTCTAAATCGACATCTGGAATTATGTTATCTTCACCGTTGCATTTCGAAAATATGTGATCAGGGTATTTGTGTCCAATTAGTTTGCAATATCTGGTTAATAATTTTGTTGAAATAAATCCTGCTTTTAGTGCTCTTGTCGTAGGTCGTTCCTCTGGTTTTAGCAATGATAAAATCCATCTTTGGACTTCATCCATATCTGCTTTCCTTAGCTCCCTTGAATTGGAATAAATCATTAATTGATCTATTGCATAGTAGCTCCGTATAGCGTTCCCGTTTAAATAATTATTTGCTAGTTCTTGTATGATGGTTGATATACCAATTATTCTCTTATTGGCATAAAAATTGGGTATCTCATTTTTTTGTATCTCTGGTTGCTGTTCGATTTCTTCTGGTATTATCATATCTTTTATTAGTCCTATCTTTATCACTTGTATCGGAGGTTTTAATTCTTCGTATAATATCTCTGTTGTTGTCGTATAAAATTTTACATAGAATAAATTTCTCTTAGTAACTCTCTTAAATGTAATAAATGCTTTATGTAGTTTTGGTATTTCACTTAGTTCCTCTCTGTCATAAGTATATACTGTATTTAATAGTCCATAGTTGTAACATGTCCTTACTAAGTTGGCGTTAGTTTTTGGTTGTGCAATCAGTTTATTATAACCTTGTAATTTTTGGGTTGAATAATTTTGGTTAGGTTCTTGGGTTGTAGTAGATCTGGGTTTAAGATTTAAATAATTTTGTTTTTTCTTTGGATTTTTAGGTAATTTACAATCTCTAGCTATATATCCTAATTTTCCACAATTATAACAAGTACATTCAGTTAGTTTTCTTTTTGGTCTATATGGTCTTTTTTAAATCCTAAACCCAGATATACTACAACCCAAGAACCCAACCAAAATTATTCATTGTCTAGCCACTTCCGTCGTATAAGTCACACGATCGATATGGGTCTCACCCAATCGCTAATAATCCAAGTTCTAAATGTCATAGTACCTTTTAATTGAGAAAGAGCTATTGAATCACGACCAATATCGATTACACGCGATCCTTTACTTACCCAGCTTCAACTATTATTCAAACCATCATATATCTCATGCCGAAACTTGAAGCAGTTCTTGGTCACTCCAATAATTCCGTATACTATGAGCACACAACCTCTATTTACCATCAATGATCTATGTAATGCATTACAACAGTCTGGATAATTCCATAAATAGAGTTATCAACCCAGTTCAAAATCCTCAATAACCATGTAGAGCTATAAGTCCTTCTGATTGGACACTCGTAAGCCACCTACCATAAGCTGAACAATTCAAACCAATTCAAAAACTGCAGAATTCCTCATACATCAACAACCACCAACACCAATACCAAGTGTTCAGAAAGTAGCTGATAACACATCATACATTTGTGCTGAACTAATCCACCTTGCATTGTCATATCTAACATAAAATCAGAAATTTACACAATCCTCAACTTCAAACTAAGGATCTACACATGATGTCTTATTCCTTCACATCTCTTAACTTATATCCATCGCACAAGACTCTTGTTCTTCCCGTAAATCATTTATCATTATAGTTTCTTGGCCAAACATCCACCGCATATTACCTTTTACCTTAAGTCAAACTTCTCAAATGAAACTTCATCAAACTCTTCTACAATCACAAGTATTTAACTGCTACAACTCAAACCATGCAAAAGTCCTTCTAATGGCTTAAAAGTTGATACAACCAATCATCTCTTACCTTGCCAACCCACATCTTGACAAAACCAACCCGATTCCTTCTTAATCGTACCTTCTCGTTAAAATCCTTAATTGTCTTTACACGAGTATACTTGTTAAAACTTTCTTCATCCATGGCTTATTGTTGACCATTTCTTTTGACTCATCATGAAGTCATTAGTTCCCAATATAATCATGACCACCCAAAGGTCGTACCTTGTCCTAGAAACAAGACAGGATCGATTTACTCGATCCACCACTATAACTTTCCTTATAATTAATGCTTAACTCAAGCGTTCATAGTAGCAACCACTTGATTTCTCAATCGAGAATGCAACATCAACCTTCTGACCCGATTAGGTGAAACAGCTGACAACTCAGATTTCTATCACTAGTACCACATCATGAACAACCGCTAAATCCACCACTAGAAGACATCAAATCCATTGAGAAGGTCGTACTCAAACAACCTGTTCATTTACACTCATTAAATAGTTGCAAAACATTATCAAAGCACTTCAGTCTCCGACCGAAAATGATATGCACAATTTCGTAAGCCCGATCGATGGCAGAAGTAACATAGCCCATAACCCTAACCAGGATAACACGAGTACCGTCGTAGTCGCCGTACAATGACCCTGTAATGATATACACCCACACTATAAAACCACCGTAGAACTTTTGATTTTGGTTGGTGCAACTTCATCATCATAATATACTACGCAATCTATTCCCTTATGACGAACTTCACAAACTGTAGTTTCCAAAGTCACAGCACTCTCAACATAGTCATTCTCTTACTTACACCATTCTTCATTGTCTAGCCACTTCCATCGTATAAGTCACACAAGCACTATTCTCGTTGTTGAATAAATGACTGGAGAACTAAGACGTTCCTGAAGTCTCTTAATAAATGTTCATCTTCCAATACCATCAACTCAAAACACATCCCTTGGCCACAACCTTACTCACTCGTCTCGAAGAGAATTCCATGTCTGATCACACTTCCTTTCCACAAGTTTATCACCTCCGCATCAAAATCAGATCTAACACTAAAATCACACGATAACTCCTAAACTCGCACCCACGCAGGACCAACCACGAGTCATTACAATGAGAAAGAGAACATAGTGAAGTGATAAGAATTAGATCGGACCAAAGACGCACGATAGAAAATCAAGTAATAAAGATCTTTCCTAAAAGTCAACATAGCCGCTCGAAGATAAGTACAGACGTCTCCGTACCGATCCTCGAGACGCTACTTAGACTTGGCTTGTACACGTGAGACCTATGAACCAAGGGCTCTGATACCATTTTTGTCACACCCCAAATCCGGATGTGATGGCACGTGTCCATTTCCCACCGGACACGTCAGCCTAACCCAACCACAACGATAGAGAAGTAGAAATACGAGAATAAAAGATAATAAATAAGCAAAAGACTTTAATTAAGACTCAACACTACCCAGAATTTGGTTGTCACATGTACAAACCTCTAAATACAGAATTCAAACAAAAATATACAAGTCTCAGAGTATAGTTCTCGAATAGAACAAAACTAAAAGTAAAGATAACTCAAGGGCACGTCTGGAATGAACCGCTACCTCTCGAGTATGTCCCGAAGCTCAATCTGCTAAAGAAAATACTAAGCCGAATCTGAGAGAGCTGTCAACCTACACAATTGTGTAGAAGCAAGGGTGAGTACCGAAAACCACAGGTACTCGCAAGTAACTCTAAACTAAGCAAAACTAGGAGCTACAAACAACTCCTTTCAAACCCAACCGAACCACCGAAACTTCAATCTAGCAGCAAACCAACCAACTTATACTAAACAGATCATATTCAACAGCCAGAACCAACAGTATATCCTCATCAACCTCAGATCAACAAATAAGAACAAGTAGATCAAATTCCACATAAGAAGGGTAAACCAATACAATCCACACATCACAGACAAAGATAAGGCAAATGCGATGCAAAATGCAATAATGATGTCATGTAGTCGTGATGCATGTCTGTCCTACGATACACATCTGTTGACGTAATCAGTCCACACTGAATACTCAAATCAGAACCCATAGGGGCCACACATGGACCATGTATCACCGCCGGAACCGGATCCCATCGGCATCCAAATCGCTAGCCGGAGCTAGTCTCAACTGTGTCTCATATCCATCCATCCTCATATCAATGTCTCAGAACTCATATAACAGATAGTTCACACATGGGATGAATAATGAATATGCACATGTCATCAATCACAATCATATCACGATCACATCATAGTATTACACATCATCTGTCTCAATCACAACCATGTCACGACCACATCATAGTATTACACATCACTTGTCTCAATCACAACCATATCACGACCACATCATAGTATTATACATCACCTGTCTCAATCACAACCATATCACGACCACATCTTAGTATTACACATCACTTGTCTCAATCACAACCATATCACGACCACATCATAGCATTACACATCACCTGTCTCAATCACAATGTATGTATCAATCATAGCCTACTCATGCTCTTCTATCCCCTCAATATCAGTTATCACATGACTTATTCAACAAATTCAAGTCACATATAACACATTTAGCTCGTTTTATTCCCCATCTTTCATTTACAACAATTTCAATCAACAAATAAAACTCATCCTCAATCCCCATTATTCCCCAACATAATTAGGAAAGTAGTCATGCGTAGTCTAAGAGTTTTACAAAGTTTGGAAGCCACTTGCCTTAAAACGAACTCCAAAAGTTACTTGACTTAAGCCTTTCCTTTTCGAGTATAATTCGGATCACGATAATTTATTCAAACAATTAATCACAATCACAATTCGAGTCCAATGACACCAAAATCAAGAAAATTAGGGGAAAAGGGCAAAACGGTCCAAAAGTCTCATACCAGAAAACGATACCCAAATCTGGAATTTTTTTTTGTAAAATGATCCTTAAAGTATTTGGAAGCTAATGGTGAAAACCAATTTGAAAACGGAGTTGAAATCAATTCACAAACTCAATTTGAAGGAAAATCCACGTTCTTGAAGAAGCCTAAAATATTCGAATCCGAAACCCCGACTCGAAAATGAAATATCTCTTGAAAAAACATCTTACCCATGCTTAGATAAGTTCAAATATGAAATTTCATCAAAAACGGAGTTAAGATCGACCTTGAAATTCTCGATTTATCAAACTTTAACTTTACCGAAAAAGTCCAAATTGTATGCGATTAATATGATGAAAATAATCGATGAATCAATAATTTTATGTTAAAATTAGTTTACCCATAACATAAGGATCGTAAATATACCTTTTTCATCAAAAAGGGTGTCCAAATCGATAAAACCCCAATTTTTCCCAAGAGATTTACGGATAGGGAAAAAAAAACAGATAAAGAAATTATGAGAAAATGTTGAATTGAAGATTGAATACTGACCCTCATATTAATTCAAGAAGAAACCCATAAGAATCACTCCATTCTGATCTCTAGAACTCCCGATATGCTCAAAATACCAAATGAACACAGTTTGAGATTTTTATAACAGTACATGGCTGTTATGCACCAGAAAAACAACAGTTAATCTTTCACTAAAAAGGCCGTAATTTCCTCATACGATAGTGAAATGACCCGATTCTTTTTGTAAATGTCTTAAATAATGATACGGACCTACTTGTTCAATCGGAGCTCAATTTCATGCTCGTTTGCCCAGTCAAATATCATTTCTACTCGGTAAACAATTATTTCTTATTTGCGATAAAAGTCCATTCTCGGGTTAGCGAAAATGCACCAAAATTTGCAGATAAGTCCTATAATTCATGCTTAAAATTTCAGAACCTTCGAAATAATTTTTTGACCTTTAAAACTAATAATGAACCCTTTAGTTGCCACAATTTGCTGAAATAGTGTCAAAGCATCCAAGAAGCTTAAAAGCTCACCCAAAACTCATTTGGCACTTCCCGAACACAAACCAAATATGCTACTAGCTTGAAAATGACATTTCGGACTCGATGAAATCGTCGGAATTTGAATTCGAGGTCTCCTTGACCCGGTATCCGATAAGGCGTCAAGAAACTAACTTTAGGCTCAAAAACTCGAAACGCACTCGGGGCCTCTAAAAATTCAACCAAGACTCAATCTAGACTTAGAATCACCCCCTGAATCCAACGGTGCCCTCAGAATTCCATTTCGAGCACCGGAACCTCGTTTGTTGACCAAAGTCAACTCTTGATCAAAATTTCACAATTTTAGCAACTTAGGACCTCAAATCTTTGTTTTAACTCCAAATTCGACTCCGTAAATTCTCATAGACCCGTTTCGACATTCTAAAACTGCTGGAATCGACGGAAATCCAATTCGAGTCTCGAAATTCCAAATGACTCGAAGTAGCACTTTTAACCAAACTTTAACTCTTAAAAACTCAACTTTTCATCAATTTTCCTTCAAACCAACTTCGAAAATACAACAATTAGGACTCGAGGCAATTATCGGGAGGGGTAAAACGGTCATTTTATAAAAATTTCCAAAAATGACCTTAAAGGTCATTACAGAAATAATAATATACGATGAAAAATATACACAAATAAAGTACGTAGATTATGAATTAGAAAGCAATGATAGTATATATGAATTATCGGAAAATGAAATGGAAAATTATCCAGTAATAGAATCAGATAATTAATACGATATCAATGACTGAAAAAGATATACAAATAATAACTAAAGAAAAATATCAAGATGAAGAATCGGCAGAACAAAAAATAATATTTGATAATAATATATTTGAACAAATAAAAGGAAAAGAATTAGACCTAAGCGTAACAAAAATATTCGAAATACCAACAATAAGAAACTGGTTTAAACGACAAAAAGAAAAATATTATGTAGTAAGTCAAAGAGAACATATCATAGATTGCAAATACACTAAAGGAAATGCCAAAATATCAATAATAAATAAACGAATAATAAATAAAGAAATACAAGATATTAAGGCTAAAAATCCAATTAAATATGTACATTTAGGAGGAACAGAAATACTAATAAAAGTATGTTTTAGAGAAGGAATAGATACACCCATAGAAATATACTTAGCAGATGATAGAATTATACAACCCAATAAAAAAAAGTATAATAAGTGCGGTAAAAGGAAACCTCATATACCAAAAATTTAAATTTATAATAAGTGTTAATTACTCAGTATCAATAAATGACAGAAATATAAATAAATCATTAGTATTATATTGGAAAATGTCAGGAATAGAACTAGCCCCGGGAAGTAAAATATTTACAGCTAGATGTAAAAACTTATATGTTTTAACGACAAAACATAAAATAACAACAAAAAATAAAATAAAAAAATAAAAATAGAAAATCCTTTTGAAAGAATAGTCACAGTCATAGACAAGAATGACTATAGTTATAATGAAATTGATGTAGAAGAAGATTTAGAAATAGTAAAAGAAAGATTAAGCACATAAAAAGAATAAACATGAACTGTGAAATACCACAAATCTCATAAAAAATGAGTACCTCAAGAAGAATAGATAAAACTCTACAAAAATCAATGGAAGAAGAAATAAAACCATATCATTACTACATAACGGGAATAATGGAACAACAAAATATTTAATATTAATAGATACAGGACGAGAAGAAAACTATATTACAAGAGAATTAGTGACGGAAGATGAAATAATAACTATTGAACAATCATGCCCCGAACTATCAAAATCATTAATGTATATCGAAGAAACTACAGAAAAGGAAATAATCATTGGAGGAGTACCAATAGTGATAAAATTTAAAATATATCAAGGAGATGAAAATATCATTTTAGGAATAAAATGGCTAGAACAAGTAAAAACCATATAATCTAGAAGACAAACAGTTAACAATAAATTATGAAAATAAAAGAGTAATAATAAAAAGAACCTTAGTGTGAAAATATACATACTTGCAAAGATAATAATAGAGGATATTACAACAGATATTATACACCAATGATAGATACGGGAGCAAAGCTAATATATGTAAATACAATTGTTTACCAGAAATAAATGGGAAAAATTAAAACACCGATAGTAGTAACAGGATTTAATAATGAAGGAAGCATGATCACATATAAGGCAAAAAATATAAAAGTACAAATATGGGATAAGATACTA